>NC_136913.1:64268764-64341264 GCF_949752795.1 Hyperoodon ampullatus
TATGACTTCAAGTAGTTCCCATCCAATCCACTACCATTCAAACTCTTTGTTGGAGCTAGGCTACTTTCTTCTTCATATCCTCCTCACTGAGCTTGGGGTCTCATGCATTATAACCTGTGATTTTCCTTTTAACTTCTGCCATTTCATTCCTTGCCACAAATCCAAATCCCATCTCATCTTTAAGGCCAAAATTCTGTTTCCTCTATAAAGCCTTTCCTGACTAGCCCAGACTAAAAGAACCATTCTCTCCTTTGAATTCCTATAGGACAAATTTTATGGTTCTATTTATTTGGTCAATAACATACCCTGTATTGTGTTTTGTAAGACAACTTTTCATGTATGTATCTTATCTTCCCAAATAAATGCAAGACACTTGAGTTCAGACACAAAAATGCATAATGTCCCTTATGGGTTCAATGTCATACACTTAATATGCTCTCAAATTATACTAGCTTATTTCTTCTGTTCTTTTTCATAACAGGTTATTTATCATAGCAGCAGAAACTACCAGATTGAAAATAAATAAATCAGAAACCTTCTACCTTGAGCAGTTACTAATGATCTCATACAAAAAAAGTTTTACCCAAAGGAGTAGGAAATTATGCTATATATAAAGCATATAATATGCTAGAGTCTGACGTCAATATATTCCTGGATAAGTGTCCAGCATTTGACAAGGAGTTTAATTCTTTCAAGCCCTGGTTATCATTAACACTGGAAAGTTGTATTAGCAAATTCAAGCAAATTTTGTTTTTCATATGAAGACTTTTTAACTTGATAAAAATATCTCACCTGGAATAATAAAATTATCAAAATTATATAGTTGATTTTCAGTCTCATTAGCTACAGCTAGAAAGCAGTTTTGGTGAGTTAAGGAAAGCTTGGCTCTTTTCTGCTGGATTCTTTTAAAATATCATTCTTGTCATAGTTAATACATTGGTATAGAGTAACTGGAATAGGTTGTGCATAATTATTGTGTACCCTAGGGCTTGATCCTGACCTGGAGTTCCCTACTGGATTCTCAAACCAGGCTGATGGAATACTCATGGATAGTTGATGGAATAGTTGATGGATAGTCTTCAAATCACAAGAGAACAAAAGACAAAGGGAAGAAAAAGACCTACAAAAACAAATCCAAAACAATTAAAAAAATAGCAATAAGAATATATATATCGATAATTACCTTAAGTGTAAATGGATTAAATGCTTCAACCAAAAGACAGAGACTGGCTGAATGGACACAAAAGCAAGACCTGTATATAGGCTGTCTACAAGAGACCCATTTCAGGTCCAGGGAAACATACAGACTGAAAGAGAGGGGATGGAAAAAGGTATTCTATGCAAATGGAAATCAAAAGAAAGCTGGAGTAGTGATACTCATATCAGACAAAATAGACTTTGAAATAAGGACTGTTATAAGAGACAAAAAAGGACACTACATAATGGTCAAGTGATCAATCCAAGAAGAAGATGCAGCAATTGTAAATATATACGCACCCAACATAGGAGTACCTCAATGTATAAGGCAAATGCTAGCAGCCATAAAAGGAGAAACCAACAGTAACACAATAATAGTGGGGGACTTTAACACCCCACTTAGATCAATGAACAGATCACCCAGACAGGAAATCAATAAGGAAACACAGCCGTTAAATGACACATTATACCACATGGACCTAATGGATATTTAAAGAGTATTCCATCCAAAAGCAGCAGAATACACATTCTTAAGTGCACATAGAACATTCTCCAGGATAGATCACATGCTGGGCCACAAAGCAAGCATCAGTAAATTTAAGACAATTGAAATCATACCAAGCACCTTTCCTGACCACAACTCTATGAGAATATAAATCAGCTACAAGGAAAAAACCATAAAAAACACAAACATGTGGAAACTAAACAACCAATGGATCACTGAAGAAAGCAAAGAGGAAATCAAAAAATACCTAGAGACAAATGAAAATGAAAACACGATGATCCAAAACCTATGGGACACAGGGACTTCCCTGGTGGTCAAGTGGTTAAAACTCTGTGCTTCCAATGCAGGGGGCATGGGTTTGATCCCTGGTCATGGAATTAAGATCCTGCATGCCGTATGGTGCAGCCAACAAACAAACAAAAACCACAAAACAAACAAAAACCCCACAAAACCTATGGGATGCAGCAAAAGCAGTTCTAAGAGGGAAGTTTATAGCAATAGAATCTTACCTCAGGAGACAAGACAAATCTCAAATAAACAACCTAATGCTACACCTAAAGCAACCAGAGAAGGAAGAACAACGAAAACCCGAAGTTAGTAGAAGGATAGAAATAAAAAAGATCAGAGCAGAAATAAATGAAATAGAGATGAAGAAAACAATAGAAAAGATTGATGAAACTAAAAGCTGGTTCTTTGAAAAGATAAACAAAATTGATAAACCTTTAGCCAGACTCATCAAGAAAAAAAAGGAAGAGGGCTCAAATTGATAAAATTAGAAATGAAAAAGGAGAAGTTACTCACTGACACTGCAGAAATACAAAGGATCATAGGAGACTATTAGAAGCAACTCTATGCCAATAAAATGGAAAGCCTAGAAGAAATGGACAAATCCTTAGAAAGGAACAACCCTCCAAGATTGAACCAAGAGAAAATAGAAAATATGAACAAACCAATCACAAGTACTGAAATGGAAACTATGATTTAAAAACTTCCACAAAACAGAAGTCCAGGACCAGATGGCTATACAGGCAAATTCTATCAAACGTTTAGAGAAGAGTTAACAATCCTTCTCAAACTATTCCAAAAATACTGCAGATGAAGGAACACTCCAAAATGCATTCTATGAGGTCACCATCACTCTGATACCAAAACCAGACAAAGAAACCACAAAAAAGAAAATTACAGGCCAATATCACCAATGAACATAGATGCAAAAATCCTCAACAAAATACTAGCAAACCAAATCCAACAACACATTAAAAGGATCATACACCATGATCAAGTGGGATTTACTGCAGGGATGCAAGGATTTTTCAATATCCACAAACCAATCAGTGTGATACACCACACCAACAAATTGAAAACTAAAAACCACATGATCAACTCAATAGATGCAGAAAAAGCTTCTGACAAAATTAACACCCATTTATGATAAAAACTCTCCAGAAAGTGGGCATAGAGGGAACTTACCTCAACATACTAAAGGCCATATATGACAAAGCCACAGCTAACATCATACTCAATGGTGAAAAGCTGAAAGCATTTCCTCTAAAATCAGAAACAAGACAAGGATATCCACCCTTGCCACTTTTATTCAACATAGTATTGGAAGTCCTAGCCATGGCAATCAGAAAAGAAAAAGAAATAAAAGGAATCCAAACTAGAAATGAAGAAGTAAAACTGTCATTGTTTGCAGATGACATGATACTGTAAATAGAAAATCCTAAATGCACTACCAGAAAACTACTAGAGCTAATCAATAAACTTGGTGAAGTTGCAGGATCCAAAATTAATACACAGAAATCTGTTGCATGTCTATACAGTGACATTGAAAGATCAGAAAGGGAAATTAAGGAAACAATCCCATTTACCATCACATCAAAAAGAATAAAATACCTAGGAATAAACCTACCTAAGGAGGCAAAAGACCTGTACACTGAAAACTGTAAGATGCTGATGAAAGAAATCGAAGACACAAACAGATGGAAAGATATTTCATGTTCTTGGATTGGAAGAATCAATATTGTCAAAATGATTATACTACCCAAGGAAATCTACAGATTCAATGCAATCCCTGTCAAATTACCAATGGCGTTTTTCACATAAGTAGAACAAATAATTTTAAAATTTGTATGGAAACACAAAAGACCCCAAATAGCCAAATAATCTTGAGAAAGAAAAACAGACCTGGAGGAATCAGGCTCCTTGACTTCAGACTATACTACAAAGCTACACTCATCAAAAGAGTATGGTACTGGCATTAAATAGAAATATAGATCAATGCAACAGGATAGAAAGCCCAGAAATAAACCCAAGCACCTATGGTCAATTAATCCATGACAAAGGAGGCAAGAATATACAATGGAGAAAAAGTCTCTTCAATAAGTGGTGCTGGGAAAACTGGACAGCTACATGTAAAAGAATGAAGTTAGAACATTCTCTAACACCATACACAAAAATAAACTCAAAATGGATTAAAGACCTAAATGTAAGCCTGGATATTATTACACTCTTAGAGGAAAACATAGGCAGAACACTCTTTGACATAAATCTCAGTAATATCTTTTTGTATCCACCTCCTAGATTATTAAAGTAAAAACAAAAATAAACAAATGGGAGTAATTAAACTTAAAAGTTTTGGAAAGCAAAGGAAACCATAAACAAAATGAAAAGAGAACCCACAGAATGGGAGAAAATATTTGCAAATAAAGTGACTGACAAGGGGTTAATCTCCAAAATATACAAACAGCACATGCAGCTCAATATCGAAAAAACAAACCACCCAATTAAAAACTGGGCAGAAGATCTAAATAGACATTTCTCCAAAGAAGACATACAGGTGGCCAAAAAGCACATGAAAAAATGTTCAACATTGGTAAGTATTAGAGAAATGCAGATCAAAACTACACTGAGGTCTCACTTCACACTGGTCAGAATGGCCATCCTCAAAAAGTCTACAAACAATAAGTGCTGGAGAGGGTGTGGAGAAAAGGGAACTCTCCTACACTGTTGGTGGGAATATAAATCGGTACAACCACTATAAATAACAGTATGGAGGTTCCTTAAAAAACTAAAAATAGAAATACCATATGATCCAGCAATCCCACTCCAGGGCATATATCCAGAGAGATGCATATTTTAGAAAGATATATGTACCCCAATGTTCATAGCAGCACTATTTACAATAGTCAAGACATGGAAGCAACCTAAATGTCCATCGATAGAGGAACGGATAAAGACGTACATATATACAATGGAATATTATTCAGCCATAAAAAAGAATGAAATAATGCTGTTTACAGCAACATGGATGGACCTTGAGATGCTCATACTCAGTGAAGTAAGTCAGACAGAGAAAGACAAATATATGATAGCATTTATTTTTGGAAACTAAAAAAAGGATACAAATGAACTTATTTACAAAACAGAAATGGACTCACAGACTTCGAAAACAAACTTTTGGTTACCAAAGGGGAAAAGTTGGGGCGGAGGGGGATAAATTAGGAGTTTGGGATTAACATATACACACTACTATACATAAAATAGATAATCAATGAGGACCTACTATACAGCACAGGGAACTCTACTCAATATTCTGTAATAACCTATATAGGAAAAGAATCTGGAAAAGAATCTGAAAAAGAATGGATGTATATATGTATAACTGAATCATTTTACTGTATACCTGAAACTAACATAACATTGTAAATCAACTATACTCCCAACATAAAATAAAAATTAAATTTAAAAAAAAGAACATACCAAAAAATAATGAAGAAAAATTATGGTAATAAGTGATGAAAGGGTCAGAATTGCCAGCGGTAGTCAAAAGGGATTTTATTCTATATATGTTTTACAACTTTTAATGATTTGTATATTCATGAATTCTTCCTATTGTTAAAGTTAATAAAATGTCATAAAAGCCAAAGAGAATCTCCTCAGAATTATACATCGATCTGTCACTTTTGATTTGCACATTTTTTCTATGCATGTGTACATTAATTCTCATCAGAGAAGTCTCTTTAAATCTCTTGACTTCATAAAGGTGTTCCTTTACCTCATATGTTGCTGTACTAAAATAAGGCAGGGACCTACCTACTGTATAGCACAGGGAGCTATACTCAATATTTTGTAATAACCTATAAGGGAAAAGAATGAAAAAAATAGATTTATATGTATGTATACCTGAATCACTTTGTTGTACACTGGAAACTAACACAACATTGTAAATCAACTATACTTCTATTAAAATAAATTAAAATAGATAAATAAATAAATAAAATGCAAAGTAATAAAAAATAAATTAAGGTGGGGATTTTAAAGAAGATAAAGACTGTATATAGTTCCTGATTATGATATTACGTATTTTCTTAACAGGTTATACTTTTTCCCTATTTTACCAATTTATATACATTTTAGAATGCTTTGCATTATATAATGTACAAGTACATAATTTATAGTAAACTAAATATTATATTTGGGGCTAGGACTGAAACCCTGATATTATTCCTTAAAGAAATTAAGTTCAATACACGAAATTTTAACTTATAGTAACTTTCCCAGGAATCTAAGTTGTCAAAAGTGCAAGGACTACTTGTATATGACCAGTTTTGCACAGAAATTTTGGGTAAGTGAGGATAACACAGAATCAGACAAATAGTACAGCATGAGAACGTGTGTTAGAGAAAAAGGAGAGTTTTCCAATATTTAAATTCGTTAGATACTGTAATGGGTGATAAAGGAGGGTTGTGAATCTCTTTCAATGGACTTTTAAAAAACCTCACCTATTTAGGATGGTACAGTGTTCTTGCTAAAGCTATAGGTGGCTTATACTCTGTGACTTACAATTTATGTAAGAAGCAGTTGAATGCATTATATAGTAAGATGGCATGCAGCCACAGCACAGCACTGTGTCTCGTGTATTTGTCCAAAGGACACATACAACATTATACTGGAAAGAATCCAGTATTTGGAATCAGGATGCCTTACTTTAAGTCCAAGTTCTGTCTCTTTCTTGCTATGTGATCTTGCATAAGTTATCTCACATCTCCAAATCTTAGTCTCCTCAGTTATAAAATGGGAATGGTATTAATAATAATGCCTACTTAACCTGACAGTTGTGAGACAAAGGATATGAAAAACAGTATATGAAAGTTCTTTGTAAACTATAAAATGGTGTACCTATTTTTTTATGATTGACTATTTTTAAAAAGTCTGGCATTGAAAACTACTTCAAGAAAATAACCTCTTTATAATGCAGTACTGCATCTATAATTAAAGTTTTCCACTTGCCAAAACAAGGCTCAGATATGAATAGTTCTTTTATCCATTGCGGAGATATTTCAAACTATGTTAAGACACTAGAAGTCTATGATTTCTATTAGAGTTTGGATTTCTTAACACCAAAATAAAAGTGCTTATCACTTGTAACCACGGTAAGTAAAAGTCTGATAGCTGAAGGATGGTAGGTCAAAATACTGTCAGTTTTTCAATAAAGAGTTAGCAGGGTGAGGTAAAGGAGCTGCTTGTGGTATAAGTTCTTTAGGCTGGGTAAGAACTCCTTCCTTTTCTAACTATAGATTTTGGACAGTTTTGTCTTCCTTGGTCCTAGTAACAATGCCTTACTCTAAAACTGGACTTCCAGGTAGAGAAGCTGGGACTAGATCATCTAAGTGGGGAAACCTTTAGAAAGGCTTGTTTCCCACCTCTGCTCCCCACGTCAATGCCTTTCCGTGTCCTTATTCAGCTGCGTTCATCCCATGTACAGTTTGTAATAACTACTACAAGTTCTCACTCAAAATTTCTGTCAGCTACTGCATTATTGGGACCAGTCTGCTATTAACAACATAAACAAATGTTAGAGGCACAGAAGTAAGCATGGAGACAAAGAATAGGTGGCAATGGGGTTACATGACATGAGAACTTAACTTTAGCTCTTCATAAAAATCTCAAGACGACTCAATAATCTGGTGGGAGAAAGGTGGAGGGCAAAGTTCTGACTCCTTATTTTTTCCTTTGAGGGCTGCCATTTAGAAAAGTATACTACGTGGATGTATATCCTTGCCCCTATATACTATCATTTATTTTTTCATGTATTAGACAATTCTAAAGCAGAATGGGAATGAGATTTTAAAGAAAATTTAGCCAATGTGCATGAACCAGGGTAGAGAAAGGTGAGCTGTTACCCACTGATTGAATCAATTCAAGCAAAGCACTCCAAGTGACAACTGGCAGGATTGTTTACAAACAGGCACAACACTGTTTATTATGTTTCCTGATTTATCTGATTGGTTATAAATTATAGTATCACAAAGCTGGTAAGGAACCTTCCCGCTTCCTCTAATCCTACCTAAGCCACCTATATTTGCTAAACAAATCTGGCCATACTTGCCCTTCTCCAACCAAAGGTCCTTATGACGTTGACATGCTTATATAATATTTCTGTACACTATTTTCTCACTACACTACATTCATTGTGTTAACATAGTCTTTATTAGTCTGCTGAGTGGAGAAAAGACTTCCTTCTCACCCTACTTACCTCGGTTGTCATCCTCATTTTCTTCCCAGGGCTCTTCATTTGCTAGCAATGGGTTCTGCGACTCATTCATACACCTCATAGGAAAAGAGTGTCCATCACCAGGGCTGGTGGGGAAATGAAGGCAATGAGATCCTGCAGCTGACATAGACATTTTATGAAGGTAATAACCCTATTAGAAATAGGAGTGGGGTTCTTAGAAAGATTTAAACCATTTAGCTTATTGGCTAAAACCATTCTGGAATAGGCTCTTACAATAGCATCATTTAGTTGCCCTATTGCTCTCAATTTCTATATATGTTTGTTTGTCTGCATCAGTCTTGACTCTTTTAGTTTTTAAGCAACTCTTTAATTCCTTCCCACAATGGCCAGTATGGCAAAATGCACATAAAGCAAACTTCATAAATATAATTTAATTATGAGGATTCCAATTTATATCCCATTATATTATTGCTTTGGTTCTAAATTTTCAAGAAAAATTAGCAGATTCAGAATCATTGAGAGCAGAAGCAAGAAGAACTACAATCCTGAAGCTTGTAGAACAAAAACCACATTCACAGAAAGATAGACAAAATGAAAAGACAGAGGGCTATGTACCAGATGAAGGAACAAGATAAAACCCCAGAAAAAGCACTAAATGAAGTGGAGATAGGCAACCTTCCAGAAAAATGATTCAGAATAATGATAGTGAAGATGATCCAGGACCTCGGAAAAAGAATGGAGGCAAAGATCAAGAAGATGCAAGAAATGTTTCTAAAAGACCTAGAAGAATTACAAACAGAGATGAACAATACAATAACTGAAATGAAAACTACACTGCAAAGAATCAATAGCAGAATAACTGAGGCAGAAGAACGGATAAATGACCTGGAAGACAGAATGGTGGAATTCACTGCTGTGGAAGAAAATAAAGAAAAAAGAATGAAAAGAAATGAAGACAGCCTAAGAGACCTCTGGGACAACATTAAACACAACAACATTTGCATTATAGGGGTCCCAGAAGGAGAAGAGAGAGAGAAAGGAACAGAGAAAATATTTGAAGAGATTATACTTGAAAATTTCCCTAACATGAGAAAGGAAATAGCCACCCAAGTCCAGGAAGCACAGTGAGTCCCATACAGGATAAACCCAAGGAGAAACATGGCGAGACACATAGTAATCAAATTGGCAAAAATTAAAGACAAAGAAAAATTATTGAAAGCAGCAAGGGAAAAATGACAAATAACATACAAGGGAACTCCCATAAGGTTAACAGCTGCTTTCTCAGCAGAAACTCTACAAGCTAGAAGAGAGTGGCATGATATACTTAAAGTGATTAAAGGGAAGAAACTACAACCGAGATTACTCTACTCAGCAAGGATCTCATTCAGATTCGATGGAGAAATCAAAAGCTTCACAGACAAGCGTAAGCTAAGAGAATTCAGCACCACCAAACCAGCTCTACAACAAAAGCTAAAGAAACTTCTCTAAGTGGAAAACATAAGAGGAGAAAAGGACCTACAAAAACAAACCCAAAACAATTAAGAAAATGGTCACAGGAACATACATATTGATAATTACCTTAAACGTGAATGGATTAAATGCTCCAACTAAAAGACACAGGCTTGATGAATGGATACAAAAACAAGACCCATATATATGCTCTCTACAAGAGACCCACTTCAGACCTAGGGGCACATACAGATTGAAAGTGAGGAGATGGAAAAAGATATTCCATGCAAATGGAAATCAAAAGAAAGCTGGAGTAGCTATACTTGTATCAGATAAAACAGACTTTAAAATAAAAAAATGTTATAAGAGACAAGGAAGGACACGACATAATGATCAAGGGATCAATCCAAGAAGAAGATATAACAATTATAAATATACATGCACCCAACATAGGAGCACCTCAGTACATAAAGCAACTGCTAACAGCTATAAAAGAGGAAATCAACAGTAACACAATAATAGTGGGGGACTTTAACACCTCACTTACACCAATGGACAAATCATCCAAAATGAAAATAAATAAGGAAACAGAAGCTTTAAATGACACAATAAACCAGATAGATTTAACTGATATTTATAGGACATTCCATCCAAAAACAGAAGATTACACTTTCATCTCAAGTGCGCATGGAACATTCTCCAGATAGATCACATCTTGGGTCACAAATCAAGCCTCAGTAAATTTAAGAAAACTGAAATCATATCAGGCATCTTTTCTGACCACAATGCTATGAGACTAGAAATGAATTACAGGGAAAAAAACGTGAAAAACACAAACACATGGAGGCTAAACAATACATTACTAAATAACCAAGAGATCACTGAATAAATCAAAGAGGAAATCAAAAATACCTAGAGATAAATGACAATGAAAATACGACTATCCAAAACCTACGGGATGCAGCAAAAGCAGGTCTAAGAGGGAAGTTTATAGCTATACAAGCCTACATCAAGAAACAAGAAAAATTTCAAGTAAACAATCTAATCTTACACCTAAAGGAAATTCAGAAAGAAGAATAAAAAGAAAAACCCAAAGTTCGCAGAAGGAAATAAATCATAAAGATCATAAAGAAATAATGAAATAGAAACAAAGAAACAATAGCAAAGATCAATAAAACTAAAAGCTGGTTCTTTGAGAAGATAAACAAAATTGATAAGCCATTAGCCAGACTCATCAAGAAAAAGAGAGAACTCAAATCAATAAAATTAGAAATGAAAAAGGAGAAGGTACAACAGACACCACAGAAATACAATGCATCCTATGAGACTACTACAAGCAACTCTATGCCAATAAAATGGACAACCTGGAAGAAATGGACAAATTCTTTGAAAGGTATAACCTTCCAAGACTGAACCAAGAAGAAACAAAAAATATGAAAAGACAAATCACAAGTAATGAAATTGAAACTGTGATTAAAAACCTTCCAACAAACAAAAGTCCAGGACCAGATGGCTTCACAGGTGAATTATATTGAACATTTAGAGAAGAGCTAACACCCATGCTTCTCAAACTCTTCCAAAAGTTGCAGAGGAAGGAACTCTCTCAAACTCATTCTATGAGGAAAGCATCACCCTGATACCAAAACCAGACAAAGATACTACAAAAATAAAAAGAAAATCACAGACCAATATCACTGATGAATATAGACACAAAAGACTAGCAAACAGAATCCAACAACACATGAAAAGGATCATACACCATGATCAGGTGTGATTTATCCCAGGGAAGCAAGGATTCTTCAATATATGCAAATCAATCACTGTGATACACCATATTAACAAATTGAAGAAAAAAACCATATGATCATCTCAATAGATGCAGAAAAGGCTTTTGACCAAATTCAACACCCACTTATGATAAAAACTCTCCAGAAAGTGGGCATAGAGGGAACCTACCTCAACATAATATAGGCCATATACGACAAACCCACAGAAACATCATTCTCAATGGTGAAAAACTGAAAGCATTTCCTCTAAGATCAGGAATGAGACAAGGACGTCCACCCTCACCATGATTATTCAACATAGTTTTGGAAGTCCTAGTCACGGCAATCAGAGAAGAAAAAGAAATAAAAGGAATACAAATTGGAAAAGAAGAAGTAAAACTGTCACTGTTTGCTGATGACATGATACTTTACATAGAGAATCCTAAAAATGTCACCAGAAATCTACTAGAGCTAATCAACGAATTTGGTAAAGTTGCAGGATACAAAATTAATGCACAGAGATCTCCTGCTTTCCTATACACTAATGATGAAAAATCTGAAAGAGAAATTATGAAAACACTCCCACTTACCATTGCAACATAAAGAATAAAATACCTAGGAGTAAACCTACCTAGGGAGACAAAAGACCTGTATGCAGAAAACTATAAGACACTGATGAAAGAAATTAAAGATGATACCAACAGATGGAGAGATATACCATGTTGTTGGATTGGAACAATCAATATTGTGAAAATGACCCTAGTACCCAAAGCAATCTACAGAATGAATGCAATCCCTATCTAATTACCAATGGCATTTTTTACAGAACTAGAACAAATCATCTTAAAATTTGTATGGAGACACAAAAAACCCCGAATAGTCAAAGCAGTCTTGAGGGAAAAAAACGGAGCTGCAGGAATCAGACTCCCTGACTGCAGACTATACTACAAACCTACAGTAATCAAGACAATATGGTACTGGCACGGAAACAGAATCATAGATCAATGGAACAAGATAGAAAGCCCAGAGATAAACCCACGCACCTATGGTCAACTAATCTATGAAAAAGGAGGCAAAGGTATAAAATGGACAAAAGACACTCTCTTCAATAAGTGGTCCTGGGAAAACTGGACAGCTACATGTAAAAGAAAGAAATTGGAATACTCCCTAACACCATACAGAAAAATAAACTCATAATTGATACGAGGGCTTCCCAGGTGGCCCAGTGGTTGAGAGTCCGCCTGCCGATGCAGTGGACACGGGTTCGTGTCCCGGTCTGGGAAGATCCCACATACCGCAGAGCGGCTTAGGCCCGTGAGCTATGGCCGCTGAGCCTGCGCGTCCGGAGCCTGTGCTCTGCATCGGGAGAGGCCACAACAGTGAGAGGCCCGCAAACCGCAAAAAAAAAAAAAAAAAAAAAAAAAAAATGGATTCGAGACCTAAATATAAGACCGGACACTATAAAACTCTTAGAGGAAAACATACGAAGAACTCTTTGACATAAATCACAGCAAGATCTTTTTTGATCCACCTCCTAGAGTAATGGAAATAAAAACAAAAATAAACAAATGGGACCTAATGAAACTTCAAAGATTTTGCACAGCAAAGGAAACCATAAACAAGACGAAAAGACAACCCTCAGAATGGGAGAAAATATTTGTAAATGAATCAACGGACAAAGGATTAATCTCCAAAATATATAAACAGCTCATGCAGCTAAATATTAAAGAAACAAACAACCCAATCAAAAAATGGGCAGAAGACGTAAATAGACATTTCTCCATAGAAGACATACAGATGGCCAAGAAGCACATGAAAAGCTGCTCAACATCACTAATTATTAGAGAAATGCAAATCAAAAGTACAATGAGGTATCACCTCACACCATTTAGAATGGGCATCATCAGAAAATCTACAAAAAACAAATGTTGGAGAGGGTGTGGAGAATAGGAAACCCTCTTGCACTGTTGGTGGGAATGTAAATTGATACAGCCAGTATGGAGAACAGTATGGAGATTCCTTAAGAAACTAAAAAAAGAATTACCATGTGATCCAGCAATCCCACTACTGGGCATATACCCAGAGAAAACCATAGTTCAAAAAGACACATGCACCCCAGTGTTCATTGCAGCACTATCTACAATAGCCAGGTCATGGAAACAAGCTAAATGCCCATCAGCAGATGAATGGATAAAGAAGATGTGGTACATATATACAATGGAATATTAGCCATAAAAAGGAACGAAATTGAATCATTTGTTGAGACGTGGATGGATCTAGAGACTGTCATACAGAGTGAAGTAAGTCAGAAAGAGAAAAACAAATATCGTATATTAATGCATGTATGTGGAACTTAGAACAATGGTACAGATGAACTGGTTTGCAAGGCAGAAGTTGAGACACAGATGTAGAGAACAAATGTATGGACACCAAGCGGGGAAAACTGCGGTGGGGTTGGGATGGTGGTGTGCTGAATTGGGCGATTGGGATTGACATGTATACACTGATGTGTATAAAATTGATGACTAGGGCTTCCCTGGTGGCGCAGTGTTTGAGAGTCCACCTGCCGATGCAGGGGACACGGGTTCGTGCCCCGGTCTGGGAAGGTCCCACATGCCGCGGAGCAGCTGAGCCCGTGAGCCATGGCCGCTGAGCCTGCGCATCCGGAGCCTGTGCTCCGCAACTGGAGAGGCCACAACAGTGAGAGGCCCGCATACCGCAAAAAAAAAAAAAAAAAAAAAAAAAAAATTGATGACTAATAAGAACCTGCAGTATAAAAAAGCAAACAAAAAACAACTAATACTAAACTTTCTTTGGGTTATTTGTATGGAAATATGTTAATATTGATGTTTCAGACATTACATGAAATTTCTAAAAATCTTAAATGTTCTGGTATAATAAGTCATAATTCTAGTTATTGCTTTAAAATGTATATCTCAGAAATAACTAAATTTCTTTGTCAATTGCATTATTATGAACTTTCATCAAATCTTTAACCATGGTCATTTTTAAGTCTTTTGTCATTTACAGACAGTTCTGGTTGTACTCTGATGCTTTTGCAAAAATGTTCCTATATGAGGGTTTCATCTCCAAGGAATTCATGCAAAAGACTCTGACAAGTACAGGATTCTGGTAACTGACTATACTGCTGAACTGAATGAATAAGCTTTTTGAGAACTGAAATGGAAAACTGATGAATTCATAAAAGTGCTAACAAAAGATCAAGATAAAAAAATTAATTACATGGGACTGAGTGTACTGATGAGGATGATTATAATTGTTGTGACTTTCTGTTTGAAAAAAAAAAAGTACCATTGAATTCACTGGAGATAACATGCTGTGAATTGGTGATAGATAATAATAATGGCTGAATGCCCTGTTATTTGGCTTGTATGGCAGAAACGTTATTAAAAGGTGGGAGAAAGAGCCAAAGTGAGGCATTTCTAAGAGTGCAGATCCTTGGGGCAATTATCCTCCCGCAGATTTGATAGTTCTCTACAGATGATGTAACTATACTGATTATAAGTGAGTGGGCTTTGATTTTTGCTCTTGTTCTTTATTCCAAAGAAGACTCATTTTAAACCTCCCTTTGGCGTAGTGTTATTGTGTGTTTGTGTATGTATGTGTGTGAGTGGGGTGCAAATAATTGCTGGTATTAGTTATTAATCAACATTACCCACTGACACAGTTTTGTCTTGTGATTTATAGCCAGGGCATAGGATATACCACAGCTTTTAAATAAGTGAGCCTGTAAAACACTAGCTGGTACAGAGGAACTACTAGGGCAATTAATGAAGAGGAGAAAATCTTTCTTAATTACCACCTTACTCCAGAAAAGTTTCCTCAAATAAGTGAACAAATGGCTGTATTCCTGTCTGAAGAATGGATCTAAAGGGGATTGCAAGAAGCCTATAAATAAGCTTTGCTCTAGATCTAGTTTAGTTGATAGTAGTTTTAATCTGGTTCATGAAGTCACTCAGAGGACACAAGCTCACCTCTCCTTCATTGCTTTCTCTTCATTCCTGTTGCAATTATAAGAATTACCTAGAATCTCTAAATCAATCTTTGTTTGTTCTTGCTTTTTGTTCTTGTTTAAATTAAAAACTTTAACTTTTCCCTCCATGAAAGTAATATAAGCATTTAATCCCAAAATATGAAAAGTGGAGAAAAAAAAATTCTAAGACTGTTGGCCATACCACTTAGAGCATTTTGGGGGTATATTTCCCCTCTGTTGTTTTTCTTCTCCATATATTTGTTTTTTCATTTATAAATTATTTTATTTTTTAATTGTTGTATAGTTGATGTACAATTTCATGTAAGTTACAAATGTACAACATAGTGATATACAATTTTTTTGTCAATCCCAAACTCCCTAACTATCTCCCCCTGCCCCCACTTCGCTCCTGGTAACCATAAGTTTGTTCTCTGAGTCTGTGAGTCCGTTTCTGTTTTGTAAATAAGTTCATCTGTATCATTTTTTTTAGATTCCACATAATTGATATCATACGATACTTCTCTTTCTCTGTCTGACTTACTTCCCCTAGTATGACAATCTCTAAGTCCATCTATGTGGCCGCAAATGGCATTATTTCATTCTTTTCAATGGCTGAGTAATATTCCATTGTGTATATGTACCACAACTTCTTTATCCATTCATCTGTCTATAGACATTAAGGTTGCTTCCATGTCTTGGTTATTGTAAACAGTGCTGCAGTGAACATTGGGGTGCATGCATACTTTCAGACTATGTTTTTCTCTGGATATATGCCCAGGAGTGGGATTGCAGGATCATATGGCAGCTCTATTCTTAGTTTCTTAAGGAGACTCCATTACCCTGATACTAAAACCAGATAAAGATACCACAAAAAAGAAAATTACAGGCCAATATCACTGATGAACATAGATGCAAAAATCCTCATCAAAACACTAGCAATCTGAATCCAACAATACATTAAAAGGATCATACAGCATAATCAAGTGGGATTTATCTCAGGGATGTAAGGATTCTTCAATATCCACAAATCAATCAGTGTGATACACCACATCAACAAATTGAAGACTAAAAACCATATGATCATCTCAATAGGTGCAGAAAAAGCTTTTGACAAAATTCAACACCCATTTATGATAAAATCTCTCCAGAAAGTGGGCATAGAGGGAAGATACCTCAACATAATAAAGGCCATATACGACAAACCCACAGCTAACATCCTACTCAATGGTGAAAAGCTGAAAGCATTTCCTCCAAGATCAGGAACAAGACAAGGATGTCAACTCTCACCACTTTTATTCAACATACTTTTGGAAGTCCTAGCTATAGTAATCAGAGAAGAAAAAGAAATGAAAGGAATCCAAACTGGAAATGAAGAAGTTAAACTATCACTGTTTGCAGACGACATGACACTATACATAAAAAATACTAAATATACCACCAGAAAACTAGTAGAACTAATCAATGAATTTGGTAAAGTTGCAAGATACAAAATTAATACACAGAAATCTGTTGCTTTTCTATACACTGACAATGAAAGATCAGAAAGAGAAATTCAAGAAACAATCCCATTTACTATCACAGCAAAAAGGATAAAATACCTAGGAATAAACCTAAGGAGGCAAAAGACCTGTACTCCGAAAACTATAAGACGCTGCTAAATGAAATCAAAGAATGACACAAACAGATGGAAAGATATACTATATTCTTGGACTGGAAGAATCAATATTGTCAAAATGACTATACTACCCAAGGCAATCTACAGATTCGATGCAATCCCCATAAAATTACCAATGGCATTTTTCACAGATTTAGAACAAAATCTTAAAATTTGTATGGAGATACAAAAGACCCCGAATAGCCAAAGCAATCTTGAGAAAGAAAAATGGAGCTGGAGGAATCAGGCTCCTGGACTTCAGATTATACTACAAAGCTATAGCCATCAAAACAGTATGGTATCAGCACAGAAATAGAACTATAGATCAATGGAACAGGATAGAAGGTCCATATATTTGTATATATCAAAAAACATAAGAATCTCCATGTCCAGTGTTCCAGTAATTCCGTTTCTGGGAATTATTCTAAAGCTAGAGATAAACTAGGCACAAAAATGTTCATTGTGGCATTATTTCCAGGTAATAATTAGGAAACAAACTGAACATTCAACACTATGGGAATATATATTTCCCCAATGGTTGGAATATGATGTAGTTAAAAGTAGTGGTTATAAAGACTATATCACAGGGCTTCCCTGGTGGTGGAGTGGTTGGGAATCTGCCTGCCAATGCAGGGGACACAGGTTCAATCCCTGGTCTGGGAGGATCCCACATGCCACAGAGAAGCTAGGCCTGTGTGCCACAACTACTGAGCCTGACCTCTAGAGCCCGCGAGCCACAACTACTGAGCCCACATGCACAACTACTGAAGCCCACGTGCCTGGAGCCTATGCTCCACAACAAGAGAAGCCACCGCAATGAAGAGTAGCCTCTGCTTGCTGCAACTAGAGAAAGACTGTATACAGCAATGAAGACCCAATGCAGCCAAAATTAATTAAATTAAAAAAAATAAAGACTATGTCACAATAAGGGGAAATGTTTAGTATAATTTAAGTGAAAAATGTAAAATTCAAAGTAGTATGTATACTGTTATTAAAAATATGTACAAATACATACAGAAGAAAAACAACAGAGTTATTTAAAAACCAAATTCATGGGCTTCCCTGGTGGCACAGTGGTTGAGAGTCTGCCTGCTGATGCAGGGGACACAGGTTCGTGCCCCGGTCCAGGAAGATCCCACATGCCGTGGAGCAGCTGGGCCCGTGAGCCATGGCTGCTGAGCCTGCGTGTCCGGAGCCTGTGCTCCTCAACGGGAGAGGCCACAACAGTGAGAGGCCCGTGTACCGCAAAAAAACAAAAACAAACAAACAAACAAAAAACCCAAATTCATTTACAAATGACTGGTACCAGTTTACACTGCTACAAACAAAGCATGAGAATGCTTATTGTATCATGCCCTCACCACCTGATTTATCTTTACTAACCTAGTAATGAAAAACACGGGAAATACAGTTTTACATTGGACTGATATCTAGTGCATAATACAGTCAAAATTGAATTTGCTACTTCAAGGCATGGTTCAGCATCAACTTCTTTCAGTGGTAATAATTACCTACCTGGACCCAATAGGTATTAACCAGAACTTCTTGTTATCTCCAAACACCTGCTGGATATTTTTGATGAAGCCAAGGTTGAACCCATTTTTCTCTGGGCCACTTGTAAACACTGGAGTACAGAAGGCCTCTATGGCAGAGTAGGGAATTTGAAGAAAAGAAGAAGAGAGCAATAATCAGGACCATTACAATTTTACAGTTCTCCATGAATGTGACTTGCTTCTACAATATTTTTTTGCCGTGGTAGCATAGGCCCCTCATTCTTAGTTATTGCTAAATTACTTGGTAAAAACCAGCTTAATCACTTTAATACAAAGTAAGTTTGTTATTAAACATAAAGAATTGGTACACTCTTTTTTAAAAAATGCAGAAGAAACACATGATGGTATAAATAATTGAACAGTCATGGGTTAGTATGTGTTTTGTACTGCATGTAAGGAGTGAAAGAACAAATCTAACAGCACTTTATTTGAATCTAAATGGCAGTAACAGCCAAATGGTCTCTATATTTAGAGCTGGGATGAAAGTAATGACACATAAAGAGATGGTAATGACACTGATTTGGTTTTGAAACATTTCAGAAATGAACATGTTCACACTGAAGCCTGCAATGTAAGAAATTGAGTTTTACTCCAGAAAAAATGTCAATGGGTGGACTATAATCACCTCAACGACTATGAGAAATTGGACCATGTTAGTGCACATTATTTTTAGATACACATTTATCCCATTAAGCAAACACTTTCACTGTTGGGCTCTGGCTGCATCTGGCCATTTCCCTTTTGTTCTTTGTTTTCAGATTGTGTTATCACGAAGCTTTTAGTACTTTTCTATGTTGTAGCTGCTCTCTAAGCCAAATATGCTAATCTACTACCCTAGCAACTAAGTGCTACATATATATTTGGTTTAGAAAATAAGTGCAAATACTTTCTTAGCTGTTATCATTATTAGCAAATGAATTCCAAAAGTAGAGTAGCTTTTGCACTATACTTTCCTCAAATGTATCTTAGCTAAACATTCAGTATTTGGACACTTTCTCCTTAACCCTCATGCATTTATTCGTGTACAGTATAAATATTTGTTTCACCATGAAAACGATTATTGCACTGGATACATCAGAAATGCAATTCTCCAAATAAAAGCCCAGAGTATAGAGTAGTGGAAAAATTTTCAGAGAAAAATTTTCATTTCTTGTGCTCATTTTCTAGAGACTCACTTGTTCAATGTGTTTATCTCATTCCCACAGTCCTTACACAGCTCCTTGATAACTGTAGATATTCAATGATTTGTTGGTTTGGATTTTTTCTCAGGACTCTGCTTTTAGAAGTGTTCAATAAATTAGATTTTTCTATCTTTATTGACCTTGACTTCCTCCTTCTGATGTTCCCTTCTGTACTGATTCTTACCTTCACTTCCTTATGTGAGCACCCTTTCAAAATTTTCAAGCTGAAAATCTGGGGAGCTATTACCCAGAATGAACTATAAAAAGCAATGGTCATTTTTGATTTTGTGTGAGGTTTTATTCACTAATGTTCTCTTTAGTCTGTAAGCTTCATTCACTATGGCTCTCCAGTTTGGTAAAACGTGTTTACATCTGTTTCCGTTTGGAGGCAAAGAGATGTCACTGCAGGTGAAATGTTTCATTGGAAGTTTTTCTCTTCCTTGGGAACAATCCATAGGTCACAGGGATATACATTCATATGTTTTTTTCCTAGTCTTAATATCCAGTCTTACCTAAGGTGGTTTTGTTTCTGCTGACAAGCCAACAATGGTAACCAAAGAGAATCACAAGGCTGACAAAAAACATGCAGGCCACAAAGAGGAGAAAAAGGACATGGAACTTAGAGCGAACACTGGGCAATTCCCCCTAGAAAAGAAATAATAAACAAACAGAAACAAAGGATTAAAGTCATAAGGTTTGGCTAGTTTTTCTGTATAGGTTAGTACTTTCTTCCATATGTATAAAATGTCTAGCTGTAATTAAAAAAGTCGATTTTGTAAAATTTTTACAAAACAGTTCTTTCTGTGGATGACCATACCTTATTATGGATATGCTATTAGCCTACAAAGCCTAAAATGGATCTTTGCTTAAGTGCAGTTCAGTGTAAAATAAAGTATATAATATACCAATTAGAAAAGGGTAAGGTTAAAAGAGTATACTTAAGCCATAATTGGTATGCAACCTCTTAAAGCTTGTATTCCATTTAGTTTGTAAATTTTGAGTCATTGGCTAGAGGTGATCTTGAGGTCACATGGTTCATCCTCTTGTTTCAAGGTGGGTTATTCTGGAATACTTTATATGTCATGTTTCTTTGGATATATGTGTGCTAAAATTGTCACAGTGATATATGTAGGAAGTTAAAACACATAGGTAGAATTTTAAAATGTTCTACCTCTAAGTCGACTTGATTTTAAGGCTACTGCAAATTTTGTGTGGTTGTTTTTTATAGTTGAAGTAGAATGTGCTGGTATATTACATCCTGTGAAACAGCTGTTTAGACAGTAAAATCATGCAAGATTTGACAGGCAATTGTAAAAGTAGGTAGCTAAAGACTTTTATAGTTAGCTGGGACATCTCATTTTCCATATGGCAACAGTTTTGTTTTTTTAAAGCAGCCCCAGACTAGAATGAATTTTCTAAAGTTCTATAGCATGCATAGCATGCAACATTTTGTCTTCTGAAGAGAACTTTAGAAAACATTTTCAATTTTGGAGTAAGCATTTGGGAGAAAGACTTTTCTTTATTTCCCCCTTTCCTGTGCTGATCATTGTTTTTGTGTGATGAATTGCTTTGAAATATTTCCAAATACTCTTGAGTCGTAAAGGTGATTCTTGGTTGAAGTAGACCTTGACATTAGGATCTAGTTCTACTACAGTTTGGAAGGAGAAAGTTAAGGCTTGGAAACATTTGGCAAATTCAGATGGTACAGAATTTTTTCATCTCTTAGAGGAGATTTATATTTATTTTGATGTAAGGAAATACTGGGAATCTTCCAGACAGTATGTGTTTGAAGGATGAAGATAAAGTGAAGTAAACCAGTCAGATGCTTTCAGCTGAGGGGTGGTCTGGGTGAAATTTGCTTGGGGACAGAGCACCCCAGGAAATAGCTATACCAAGGACTTTGACCATCATGAACTTTTATGTGAAGCTCCTTTTTGAAATGATTCCTCTATAAAATCTTGGCCTAAGCACCCAAATTGAATTTGATTGGTTTTTGTTTGTTTTGTTTTGAATTTATAGGAAAGATTTTGTAGTGGTTTTTGCCTGTGTTTTTGTTTTCATAATCTCTACTTTTTTAATAAGTTTTTAAAAGGTTTTAAAGCTCACATTTATTTTACTTCTTATCTTTCATGTTTAAATGGACAATAGGAAATGGCCGGGCAGGAGGGACTGATATAAAGTCAGTTCACACTCGGAGGGGCTGAGCTGCAAGTCTTTCCCTTCCCTAATTGCTCTTATAGAACTCTCTTCTGTCTGCCAAAGCATATCTACTGTGTTGTCCCTTGATAAAGTCCTTAATATTTAACTTTCTTTTTTGTTAGAAGAGGGTGATGGCCCTATGTTCAAAATTACCTACTCAGGAGATAACCAAGCTAAATTACTCAAAGCAATAACCACCAGAAACAGTTCAGGGGAATATTGGTAGATTAATCTTATTATCTTAGTTCTAAAAGAATTCATAGCCTCTATGAGGAGATCCATGGCCCAGTGTGGGAAGTGTATATTACTATTTTTTCATGTCAAATATCAATTTCCTATCAAAGTGCTACTCTTTAAGTTAATATTGAGAGGAGAACCACAATCTGATGGTCTTCTGAATTCTTTATTTCAAAGGAGCTAGAGCTTCTCTATAGTAGGACCATAATGGGCAGTAGGACATGGTACAGTGTTTAAGATGACTGGGCTTAAGAGTCAGACAAGTTCAAGTTCTCACTTTGCAACTTAGAAGTTGGGTGATCCTGAGCAAGTCACTTAACTACTATGACCCTCAGTTTTATCATCTTTAAATTAGACTAATAATTCCTGCTCTACCTAGTTCACAAGGTTGTGGTGAGGATAAGATGATATAACAGATATGAAAGTGCTTTGAAAATGGTAAAGTACCATACAAATGGAGGTTGCTATTCTTAGGAGCACAGCTAGTCTCCTTGATACATGGCTTTTAAAATACATGGCAGTGTTTACTTTTCATTTTAGGGGAGACTCAATTTGAACTGAGAAAGCCATCTTTAAACCACACCAAAGTGCTCTCTGGCTGGAGAGACTGCAAAGAAGCATTTCTCTGAACTGTCAATGCCCTTTTCATTATGAGGGCAAGCCAGGACAGGTTTCCTCACCTAGCATCTGTCAGGCATAAGCTAGTTTATTGTGGAGAAAAAAATGAAGGAATAGGAAATGGGCAAGGCTATTTCCTAAGTATGTGAGTACTGGCACATTTCTGGAGATTAAATCATATCTAGATATTATCTTTCAAGGGTAAAAGAAGCATACAGCACTGGCTGGCATTGTGGTATTTGACTATTGGCTGACTAGGAGGGCCAAAGGCAAAATGTATGAAATACAACATTGTTTACTCTGTTATCAAAGGGTAGTTTTTAAACAGTAGCCTACTGTGTTAAGGACCAAGTAAAGTCTGTAGTGAAGACCAAGGCTGACACTTTCCCTGCTGAATTGGTTGCAGGAGATTTTTTTTATGGTAGTGGCTCAGTGTGTGAATGGAATGCCAAAAAGGTCATGGAAACCTGGGCAATAGGTAAGAGATCCTGCGATGTGGAAAGGGGCCAAAGAAGAGATACCAGGATGATGAAGCATTTTGTATTTGGGGAAAATTTATGATAAAACTTCCTTTCTGCTTATACTTTTATATCCCTGAGTTGAGATTTTGATATGTATTATATAATTCCTGATTCTTATAGTTATTAAATATTGGAATTGATTAAGCAAGTCGAAGGGAGAATGCAAAGCCCATACCTCTATAATATTCTACACTATATTTTCTACACTAGTAGGGATCAAAGCACTAATTAATAATTTAAACATTCTCGGCTATTTAGGCTCTCACTACCTTGCCTTTCTCCTTTTTTTTCTCCAGTTTATTATAATCTATATTCTACTCACAGGATTTATGTGCTTTACCTCTCCCCCTGAGGTGAGATATTCCTGTTATACAGGCTCTTGTGCAATTCCTAAAGTAATAACCAGTAGCTCTGCCCACATCTGCTTTTTGCTATTCAGGTTCAGTTTGGAAAGCCCTCATCATGTAAGGTTATAATGTCTTAGTAACTGTATTGTAGTTGTATGTGGGGAAGACATATCTTCTGGAGTCCATTGGCATGAAATTAAAAAAAAAGTCAATATGCTGCTGCAGACCCCATATACATATGTAAACTGAAAATCTGCCTTCAATTTTTTGGAAATAGATGGAATATAACTGATATCTTCAAGTAGAAGAAAGGTGAACGTAGGATTTTAAAAAAAGATTTCATTATAATGATTGGAATCATGTTTTGAAAAGTAAAATACTTTCAACATATGTTTCATTTTTTTAAAGGTATTATCCAGTGTAAGGTTAATCTTTTTCTTTTAACCTTGCACTGGATAATATCTTATGATTTCCTCATTTCTTTCTTTTTTTTTTGATGTGGACCATTTTTAAAGTCTTTATTGAATTTCTTAGAATATTGCTTCTGTTTTATGCTTTGGTTTTTTGGCCGCAAAGCATGTGGGATCTTAGCTCCCTGACCAGGGATCGAACCCGCACCCCCTGCATTGGAAGGCGAAGTCTTAACCACTGGACTGCCAGGGAAGTCCCTCAACATGTTTCATTTGATCTTGGCAATGAGCCAGTGAAGCAGGTAGCAGAGCCAGTATTAGAACTCAGTTCTCCTAATACCCTACCCAGAGTTTGTCATGCAAAGTTCAAATAAGACTCTCCCTTTTCATTTTGGTCTTTTGTGAAGATGAGTTAATGAATCTTTCTGTCCAGTAGGAATTTTGCAACTTCCTTTGAACAGGGATTTAGAAAGTATTTTCTGACAACGAGAGAGTGCTTTGTCAGCCTTTTTCTTAGGAAACTAGGGTTTTAGAATTAGTTTCAACATTTTTCAAACCTAAAATTGGTAAGAAGTAGATTTTTAAAACTTGATTAGATAAATACATTGTAAAGAATCAGTAAGTCTCAAGAGATTAGGTTCCTGGAGGCCCAACAAGATTCTCATGTATGACAGAAACTTAACTGACATCTAAATAACAGCCTCCTAAATCTCAGAATATTTAATGTGGGAAACTTGTTTTCTGTGCTTTCCCTTCTGATTACTTCAGTATTAGCTACTTCAAAATGTAAAAAAAAAAAAAAAAAAAAAGATAATGTGAACAATGTCACAGATTGGAATAGGTGTGTATTTATTCTTGGTGGGGAGACCCTTCTGGATTTTTTAACTTACTCTCCAATATTTGATGAAATAGCTGAAGACCGTTGTGGCAATGTACAGGCAATAGAGAACAGAATAAGCTAAGAACTGAAGGAAGAATTTATAGTTGGAAAATCCAATGCAGTTATTAACCCTAAAAAAGGAAAAAAAGAAAAACTAATTTGAAATCAGGATCCATTGATTTAGAACACACTGATACAGAGTGAACTATGTTACCCCTGCTGCTTCATTATCTGTTGTGTAGAAACTCAACAGAAATTGAAGTCCCTTAATAGGAACAGACTGGAAACACAAGTTCATGTCTCACTTGTTTTTCCTTTTATTTACAGACACAGAGACAGCTGGCCTACCTAACAGTTCTGGACTGGTTCCTGACACACCCAAGCAAACCTGGATCTTGGATGCTGAAAACGTACTACAATCTCCACAGCTATACTTAGTATAGTATGGCATATTCTCTTTATAGTTAGATGATTTCATACTGGCTCTCTAGGTCAGACATACAAAATTTGGAGAATTGCTTAAATTAACAATCTAGAGATTTTCAAACATCAGGACAGCTAAAAAAAGAGCTGAATTATGTAATGTCAAAGGGGACAACTATCTGTACTCTCTTTCATTATTATAGCTAACGGACAAGAGACCATTAGCTCTGTGACACCAGGAATTCACTATCACACCTTTGGTGGTATAGTTATTCTTGCTTTAAAATGTTACGTCTTCCCTGTTCCCCACACAAATACAAAGCCCAATGAATTATGGTAGGGGAAACAGGCATTTTACAACTATGCTTAGGAAAGTAGGCATTGAACGACTTTGACGCTATTAGAGGGGAGAAATTAATCAAAAGGACATACCAAGGGCAATGATGATCCATTTTTAATACACACCTACAAAAGGAACAAAATACAGTGTGATAAACTTCAGAATTGAACTCAGGGTATCACCAGTATTTTTACATGGTCCCAGTACACTCATTCTTAGATTCCCACTATAGCTTCTCCAAAACTATTCTGTCCTCAGTTGTTCCTAGGATGAGCCAATCACAAAACTTTAGGGTCATGCTGGCAGCAAGTTAAATGCCTAAAATTCCAACCTTTAAAAGGCATTGGGAACTCTAGGATACTGACACAGAGAATAGGTCCAAGATACCTCTCCTCATTTTATTTACTTAGCTTAATAAAAGTAAAGAAAACATGACTGCAGCCTGGGCTTGAATCAAGGGTAAGAGAAACATGGATGAACAAACACTCAACAAGAAGGATATGAAGCTTATATTTATTAGCATAAAAATGGGATTTTACAAAGCTGGAGCAATTTGAGTAACAAAATAAAGTAGTATTGACTTCTAACCCCACATGTAAAATGATTGTCCATGCCCACATATTGATATAAGTAAATGATTTAATAAATAAATGAGGGAGAAGAGACAAATCTCCCATGTAGAGGAATTCCAAATAATTTATGTAGATACTCTGCCTGCAAGGCAGGGTGGGGGAAGCATAACTTCTCATTCCTTTAGTGTTGGCTCTACACAGAGATTTCCTTCTAAGGAGTACAGTATGGAGTGGGGGAGGAAGAAGAGTAACTTTACAGTGGAGAAATCTGGCAAACACTGCCTCAGTCAGATGATTAAGATTAACATTGCAGTGATAAGTCATGTCTATGGTACGTACCCTTGATATGATATAATGAGAAGGGCACTTAATCTCTCTGGTCTTCCTCCCCCAAAAGACATTATCTAAATCTAATCATGAGAAAAATATCAGACAAATCCCACCTGAGGGATATTCTGCAAAAAACCTGACAATTCTAAAAACCGTCAAGGTTATCAAAAACAAGTAAAGTCTGAGAAACTGTCACAGCTAAGAGGAGCCTAAGAAGACATGACAACTAAATGTAATATGGTATCCTGGATAGGATCCTGTAACAGAACAAAGACATCAGGGAAAAACTGAGAAAATCTAAATAGAGTATGGATTTTGGCTAAAAATAAAAAATCAATGCTGGTTCATTAATTGTAAGAAATGTACCATATTAATGTAAGATATTACATGGGAAATGGTGTGGGGCGTATGAGAACTATCTTTACAATGATTCTATAAATCTAAAACTGTTCTAAAATAAAATTTTTATTTTTAAAAATGCAGTTTTATTTCTCTTTCCTATCTTTATAATAGTTTGAATCATCATCACCCCTGTGAGGGTATTTGGCATGTGCTCATTATGATTGAAAGGAAATGCTCTTTAAGATCAACATGTTAGGATCAGTCACTTGGTTTTTAAGGTAACCATCAGTGGCCAAGCTCAGCCCAGGGGAATTATGGCTGTCACTTACATGGCACAGACAGAACAGTGGTGGCAGCGATCTGGCTTGATCAAATGGCACCGGTCACAGAACCTTACGGCTATAGGAAAAATAAGGTGGTTAGCACTGGTTAGGGATCAATATGACACCATATATCTTACTAGCCAATCTGGATGACTTGTTATACATTGATTACAGGTACTCAAACTCATCTCATTTCAAGTTACCAAGCAAAAGACAGATCACATAAGAGAATTGTGGTATGTATTTTTTCCCTGTTGGATCAATCTTAAAAGCACCTTTCGGGGGATGAGTGTAAGGGGAAAAATTTTCATATCTGGATATCTGACCATAGAATTCTGTATTATGAAATAAAATATACTGTCAATTGCTTGAGTTATCTTGGGAAAATCATTTAGCCTCTGTTTATTCCAACTTTCCTATCTGAAAACAGGATTCATAATTTATCTCCTGTCTCCAGAGGTTGGATTGTATGAGGTGGATAAAACTCCTAAAGCATGGTAAAGAAGGTGGTTCTTAGAATAAGAATTTGAAGAATAGAAGAGACATTCTAGAACAAATTAGTTCAATTGACCATTCCACAGATATAGAAAATAAAGACCTGAGCCATGTCACGTAACTTACACAAAATCACACAGTAAGCAAGTGGCAAGGCTGTGACTAGTACAGTTTTTCTGACCCTTTAGTTCAGGATTCTTTTCACTTTGTAAGTATGATATAAAAAATCAGTTCTCCTTCCCTCTCTACCTCCTTCCTTCTTTTCTTTATTTCCTTACATGAAAGACATTTTCCTTTCCTTCTAATTTTCTCTGTGTTCATTGATAGAGTATGACTATTTAATGTGATTATTAAGTGTAACAACTAAAATTATGAAAATTTGAGCTAATATAATTATTAAACCTAAAGTGTACCTTAAGCACACATAACTGATTCAACATAATGAACTATTAATTCAGCAGAGTTTCTGTGTTCATTCTAGCAATGTGGTGGTAGTGGTGACCAAAGTATGGGTATAACTGAGGTAACAAGGAGGGGAGAGGGACATGCATGTTTAGTTCCTTCAACATGTTTTTAAAGATACGGTCAAATGCCACTGTCCAGTTTAAGCCACCATCACCTCTAACTTAGATGACTGCAATAGCTGCCTAATTATTTATTTTGCTTTCATTCTTGCCCCCTCACAATACATTCTCTATAGAATAGCCAGGTGATTTGTTAAAATCTAAATCAGATCATATCACTCTCCACTAAAAACCTTCAATCGAGTTCCAAAACCTTTAGCATGGCAAGTTACTTTTTTTTTTGGTGGCTCTGCATGGCTTGTGGGATCTTAGTTCTCTGACCAGTGATTGAACCTGGCCCCCGTAGTGAAAGCACTGAGTCCTAGCCACTGGACCACCAGGGAATTCCTGCAAGTTACTTTTTCTTATTAAGGTCTCAGATCAAATGACATTGCCTCTGAGAAGCCTTCTCTATTACTCTATATCATGAGGGCTGCAAACAAATGCTTCAAGGGTCCAGGGAACAGTGAGTAGTGAGTGAAGAACCTGAGAATTTGTGCCGTGTTTAAAAAGAGTGGCTACTACTCAGCTCTAGCTAATTTTTGCCATGGGGAAATGCAGATCGAATGTTACCAGTGTCTGAGTTTTCAAGAGAAGCCAAAAATGTGGATTTTCATGCAGAAATATTCTAATTGTTAAAAATTAGTAAAAAATGCAAAGTTTTAAAAGACATATTAGAGGTCAAACAGAATATATCTCTGGGTCCAATTCCTCCCATATACTTCCAGTTTGTATTCTCTGCTCTATCACACCATTCTGTTTACTACTGTTTGAAATTATATAGAAAATTTCTTGTCTGTTTCCTTTTCAATATACTTCAGTATGCATGAAGACTTTTACAAAAACCATAACCACCATGACATTAATGCTTTAACAAAGAAAATAAATCTTTAATATCATCTAATACCCAGACTATATTAAGACATCCTCAATTGTCATATGGGATCTTAATAAATATTGGTTGAATAAATAAATGATAAATAGATGAACATAAGTGTCCAACAGTATACTTCCCAAAGCCTTGAAACACGATCTTCCTTATTAGAAAATTGGAATTACTAGTCAAAAAAGCATTCGTTTTCAAATTTTAAAAGGTGGAGAGGGCTTCCCTGGTGGCACAGTGGTTAAGAATCTGCTTGCCAGTACAGGGGACATGGGTTTGAGCCCTGGTCTGGGAAGATCCCACATGCCGAGGGGCAACTAAGCCCATGCGTGAAAACTACTGAGCCTGTGCTCTAGAGCCCACAAGCCAAAACTACTGAAACCTGCACACCTAGAGCCCGTGCTCCGCAACAAGAGAAGCTACTGCAATGAGAAGCCCGCACACTGCAATGAAGAATAGCCCCCCACTCGCTGCAACTAGAGAAAGCCCACGTGCAGCAACAAAGACCCAACTCAGCCAAAAATAAATGTATAAAAAATAAATAAATAAAAGGTGGAGAATTGCTCAGCCAGTACTGTTCCACTCATGAAGATGAAAACTAACAATAAAACTCCATAGTGAGTATTACTGAAAAAAATGAAGACATATCTGCACAAAGACTTGTACAAGAATTTCATAGCAGATTTACTCATAATAGCTGAGCACTGGAAACAACCCACTTGAGCATCAACTGGTGAACTGATAAAGAAAATATGATATTCATACAATGAAATACTACTCAGAAATGACAATGAAAATACTAGGAACCAAAACCTATGGGGTGCAGCAAAAGCAGTTCTAAGATGGAAGTTTATAGAAATACAATGCTACCTCAGGAAACAAGAAAAATCTCAAATAAACAACCTAACCTTACACCTAAAGCAATTAGAGAAAGAAAAACAATAAAAACCTAAACTTAGCAGAAGGAAAGAAATCATAAAGATCAGATCAGAAATAAATGAAAAAGAAATGAAGGAAACAATAGCAAAGACCAATCAAACTAAAAGATGGTTCTTTGAAAAGATAAACAAAATTGGTAAACCTTTAGCCAGACTCATAAAGAAAAAAAAAAGCAAGAGGGCTCAAATCAATAAAATTAGAAATGAAAAAGAAGTTACTCACTGACAATGCAGAAATACAAAGCTTCATGAGAGACTACCACAAGCAAATACATGCCAATAAAATGGACAACCTAGAAGAAATGGACAAATTCTTAGAAAAGTACAACTTTCCAAAACCGAACCAGGAATAAATAGAAAATATAAACAGACTAATCACAAGCACAGAAATTGAAACTGTGATTAAAAATCTTCCAAAAAACAAGAGCCCAGGGCCAGTTGGCTTCACAGGAGAATTCTATCAAACATTTAGAGAAGAGCTAACATCTATCCTTCTCAAACTGTTCCAAAATATATCAGAGGGAGGAACACTCCCAAACTCATTTTATGAGGTCCCCATCACCCTGATAGCAAAACCAGACAAAGATGTCACAAAAAAAGAAAACTACAGGCCAATATCATTGATAAACATAGATGCAAAAATCCTCAACAAAATACTAGCAAACAGAATTCAACAGCACATGAAAAGGATCACACACCATGATCAAGGGGGGTTTATCCCACTAATGCAAGGATTCTTCAATATACACAAATCAATCAATGTGATACACCATATTAACAAACTGAAAGATAAAAACTCTCAATAGATGCAGAAAAGCTTTTGACAAAACTCAACACCCATTTATGATAAAAACTCTCCAGAAAGTGGGCAGAGAGGGAGCCTACCTCAACATAATGAAAGCCATATATGACAAACCCACAGCCAACATAATTCACAATGGTGAAAAACTGAAAGCATTTCCTCTAAGATCAGGAACAAGAAAAGGGTGCCCACTCTTGCCACTATTATTCAACATAATTTTGGAAGTTTTGGCTATGGCAATCAGAGAAGAAAAAGAAATAAAAGGAATACAAATTGGAAAAGAAGAAGTAAAACTGTCACTGTCTGTGGATGACATGATACTATACATAGAGAATCCTAAAGATGCCACCAGAAAACTACTGGAGTAAATCAAATTTGGTAAAGCTGCAGGATACAAAATTAATGCACAGAAATCTCTTGCATTCCTACACAATAACAACGAAAAATCAGAAAGAGAAATTAAGGAAACACTCCCATTTACCACTGCAAAAAAAAAAAAGAATAAAATACCTAGGAATAAACCTACCTAAGGAGGCAAAAGACCAGCATGCAGAAAACTATAAAACACTGATGAAAGAAATCAAAGATGATACAAACAGATGGAGAGATACACCATGTTCCTGGATTGGAAGGATCAGTATTGTGAAAATGACTCTACTACCCAAAGCAACCTACAGATTCAATGGCATCCCTATCAAATTACCAATGTCATTTTTCACAGAACTAGAACAAAAAAGTTTACAATTTGTATGGAAACACAGAAGACCCCAAACAGACAAAGCAATCTTGAGAAAGAAAAACGAAGCTGGAGAAGTCAGGCTCCCTGACTTCAGACTATAGTACAAAGCTACAGTGATCAAGGCAGAATGGTACTGGCAAACGAAAAGAAATATAGATCAATGGAACAGGATAGAGAGTCCAGAGAAAAACCCACGCACATATGGTCACCTTATCGTTTTTTTGTTGTTGTTGTTTACGGTAAGCAGGCCTCTCACTGTTGTGGCCTCTCCCGTTGTGGAGCACAGGCTCCGGATGTGCAGGCTCAGTGGCCATGGCTCATGGGACTAGCCGCTCCATGGCATGTGGGATCTTCCTGGACCAGGGCACGAACTGGTGTCCCCTGCATCGGCAGGCAGACTCTCAACCACTGTGCCACCAGGGAAGCCCTGGTCACTTTATCTTTGATAAAGGAGGCAAGAATATAAAATGTAGAACAGACAGCCTCTTCAATAAGTGGTGCTGGGAAAACTGGACAGCTACATGTTAAAGAATGAAATTATAACACTCCCTAACACCATACACAAAAATAAACTCAAAATGGATTAAAGACCTAAATGTAAGGCCAGACGCTATAAAACTATTAGAGGAAAACATAGGCAGAACACTCTAAGACATAAATGACAGCAAGATCCTTTTTGACCCACCTTCTAGAGTAGTGGAAATAAAATCAAAAATAAACAAACGGGACCTAATGAAACTTAAAAGCTTTTGCACAGCAAAGGAAACCATAAACAAGATGAAAAGACAACCCTCAGAATGGGAGAAAATATTTACAAACAAAGAAACTGACCAAGGATTAATCTCCAAAGTATACAAGCAGCTCATGCAGCTCAATATCAAAAAAACAAACAACCCAATCCAAAAATGGGCAGAAGACCTAAATAGACTTTTCTCTAAAGAAGATATACAGATTGCCAACAAACACATGAAAAGATGCTCAGCGTCATTAACCATTAGAGAAATGCAAATCAAAACTGCAATGAGGTATCACCTCACACCAGTCAGAATGGGGGTCATCAAAAAATCTATAAACAATAAATTCTGGAGAGGGTGTAGAGAAAAGGGAACCCTCCTGCACTGTTGGTGGGAATATAAATTGATACAACCACTATGGAGAACAGTATGGCGGTTTCTTAAAGAACTAAAAGTAGAACTACCATATGACCCGGCTATCCCACTACAGGGCATATACCCTGTGAAAACTATAACTGAAAAAGACACATGTACCACAGTGTTCATTGCAGCACTATTTACAATAGCCAGGACATGGAAGCAACCTAAATGTCCATTGACAGATGAATGGATAAAGAAGTTGTGGCACATATATTCAATGGAATATTACTCAGCCATAGAAACGAATGAAATTGAGTTTTTGTAATGAGGTGGATGGACCTAGAGCCCGTCATACAGAGTGAAGTAAGTCAGAAAGAGAAAAACAAATACCATATGCTAATGCATATATATGGAGCCTAAAAAAACGGTACTGATTAACCTAATGGCAGGACAGGAACAAAGGCACAGATATAGAGAATTGAGTTGAGGACACAGTGGGGGAAGGGGAAGCCGGGACGAGGTGAGGGAGTAGCATTGACATATATACACTACCAAACGTAAAACGGATGGCTAGTGGGAAGCTGCTGCATAGCACAGCGAGATCAGCTCGATGCTTTGTGATGACCTAGAGGGGTAGGATAGGGCGGGTGGGAGGGAGGCTCAAGAGGGAGGGGATATGGGGAAATATGTATACATATAGCTGATTCACCTCTTTGTACAGCAGAAACTAACACAACATTGTAAAGCAATTATGCTCCAATAAAGATGAAAAAAAATGATGTAAAAAAAGAGAAATACTACTCAGCAGTAAATGGAATGAAATACACAAGAATGTGAATGAGTCTCAAAAACATTATGCTGAATAAAAGAAGCCAGATACAACAGTACATACTGTATGATTCAATTTATACAAAATTCTAGAGCAGGTAGAAGTAATCTATGGTGGAAAACTATCAGAATAGTGGTTGTCTTTGGTTGTGGTGGTGGGATTGACTGGGAAGGAGCATGAGAGAACTTTCTGGGGTGTGGTAATGTTTTCAGAGGTTTTAGTTACACAGGTGTGTACATTTGTCAAACTACTGAATGGTACACTTAAGATTTGTGCATGTTTTGTATGTAAATTCCACCAAAAGAAAAACAATAAAATATTTAGGTGGATGTGTATTGATATCGGCTACTTACTTTGAAATGCATCAAAGAATAAAATGTCTTGCCATCATTAAAAATCTATAAATAACAAATGCTGGAGAGGGTGTGGAGAAAAGGGAACCCTCCTACACTGTTGGTGGGAATATAAATTGGTACAATCACTATAATGAACAGTATGGAGGTTCCTTAAAAAGCTAAAAATAGAACTACCATATGATCCAGCAATCCCATTCCTGGGCGTATATCCAGAGAAAAGCATACTTCGAAAAGATACATGCACCCTAATGTTCATTGCAGCACTATTTACAATTGCCAGGACATGGAAGCAACCTAAATGTTGATCAACAGATGAATAGATAAAGAAGATGTGGTATATATATATGATGGAATACTACTCAGCAATAAAAAAGAATGAAATAATGCCATTTGCAGCAACATGGATGGACCTAGAGATGATCATACTAAACGAAATAAGTCAGAAAGAGAAAGACAAATACCATATGATATCACTTATATGTGGAATCTAAAAAAAATGATAGAAATTAACTTATTTACAAAACAGAAACAGACTCACAGTCATAGAAAACAAATTTATCATTACCGAAGTGGAAAGGAGGTGGGAGGGATAAATTAGGAGTCTGGGATTAGCAGATACAAACTAGTATATATGAAATAAACAGCAAGGACCTACTGCATACCACAGAGAACTATATTCAATATCCTGTAATAAACCATAATGGAAAAGAATATGAAAAAGTATATATATACATATATATATATATATATATACACACACATTTATGTATGTTTAATTGAATCACTTTATTGTACACCAGAAACTAACACTACATTGTACATCAACTATACTTCATTAAAAAAGAAATTTAAAATAAGATATCTTGATGGATGATGGATAGAGGGATGGATTTGTGGACAGATATGTGATAAAGAGATATAGTAAAATGTTAGTGGTGACTCTAGTGGTGGGTATACAGATGTTTATAATATAATTATTCCATCTTGGGTAAATGTTTGACCTTTTTTTATAATAAAATGTTGAGAAAAAACTCCACAGTGTTCTTCAGAAGAAAGGAGGAAAAAGCGGGCTAGATTGAGGATATTTATGACTCAGTCATTCTGAGATCCTTGCTGATCTGCCTCCCTAAGCGACTTTGGATGAACTGACCTCCACTCCCAGTTCTTGTGTAAACTGGTAGCTTCTTGGCCATATCAGAAAGCATCTGCTTCTGGACCTCAGGTCTCTCTTCATTTTCATAGCGCTCCTTGTCGGTATAGGACAGGTGGAACTGGAAGGAGAAGTGAGAGGCAAGACTTTACTTTCCAAAATTAATAGAAAAGACTAAAAACAACAATAACTATTTGGATGAAAATATTTGTTACCTATCCTTAAAGCTCAGGTACCAATTTGGCTTATAACTTTCTCTGGATAATTATCTCATTTATCTTATTTGGCTTTTATCTAAATATTCATAACTCTATGGGATAGGTAATATTGTTTTATAACTAAAGAAAATAAAACTTAGATTAAATACCTTGTCTATGGTTACACTCACTCAACTAATAAAAGCAGCAAAACTAAGCCCCAAACCCAGTTCACTTGACCCCAAGACTTATGCCATTTCTACTGCATTATACCATAATACGATATTGCATGTTGATATGTGATACCTTGCTGCCAGGACCCTGTTGATGATAAACTATGCTTGTTATTAAGTTGTGAGTATTTTTCATAGGTGACACTCTTGGAGAAGCTAGATGAGACTACTTGCAACATTGTCTTCACATTCTATAATAATTTTTCAAGTGAATAGAAATTTGGATATTCTCACTATTTCAGAAATTTTTAGTCTGGTATGGAGCTTGTTGCCATGTTTGTGCTACACTTTGCTAATCTGGCAAAAAAAAATGCCAACGATTTTCCAAAGTAATACAAACCTGTAAGTTTTCTTCTGTTTGGGCCAAAGGGTAGGCAGAGGTGAAAAAGAGAAAGATCTGTGATCACATTCTCTGGATTTAAACGTAATCTCTGCCATTTAATAGTTCAAAAATCACTTTGGAAAATCAGATACTCTCAACCTAAGTTTCTTTGTCTGTAAAACAGAGGAAATAATACTTACTTCACAAGACCGGTGTAACAGTGCTGGATAATAACAAGTAATTAAAGTCTCTTTTACAAGTCCAATTTCTTAAATCATTTAGAAATATTTGATACAGCCAATCTTTAAAATTTTAACTATTCTAGATAGTGTGTAGCGTATGTTATTGTGATTTTAATTTGCACTCCTTTGATTACTAATGACATTCAGCACCTTTTTGTGAGTTTATTGGCCATTTGGGTATCTTCCTGTGAAATGCCTATTCAAGTCTTTTGTCCATTAAAAATAATTGGGTTATGTGTCTTTTTTATTATTGATTTGTATTGTAATGATTTGAGAAGTAATTTATATATTTTGTATACTAGTCCTTTGTTGAATATTTTCTACCAGTCTGTGGCTTTCCTCTTTACTTCCTTTATGGTGCATTTTGAGGATCTGAAGATCTTGGTGGGAGTGTAGATTTATGCAACCACTTTGGAAAACTGTTTAGCATTATCTACATAAGCTAAATATGTGCCACCCTATGACTCAGCAATTCCATTCCCAGTTATATACCTAAGAGAACAATAAGTGTGTGTGTGTGTATATATGTATGTGTGTTTGTGTGTATGCCAAAAGACAGGTACAAGATTGTTCATAGCAGCTTTATTCATAATAGAAAAAAATGGTAACAACACAAGTGTCCTTTAATTGGTGAATGGATAAATCAACTGTGATAAAAGAGAATAACAACAGTAAAAGGGAATGAATAACTGAAACATGCATCAACATGAATGAATCTGGAAAACATTACACTGAGTGAAAGGCTTACACAAAACAGTGCATACTATGATTCCTTTTGTGTGTGAGGCTCAAAAATAGGCAAAATTAATCTATGGTGATAGAAAGGCTAGTGGTTACGCCTGATAGGAAGCTGATTGGGAAAGGGTGTGAAGGAGATTCCTGAGGTGTTGGAAATGTTCAAAATCTTAACCTGGATGGTGATTATATGGGTGTATATATAGGTAAAAAAATCATGAAATCATACTCTTTACAGCTTAGTTCTTGGAAAAGAGTATGTATTTATACATCAGTAAAATAGCAAAACAAATAAATTAATAAAATATTTAAGATAATTTAAATGTATCTGAATTTAAAATTGGAAATGTATAAAATCAAACACTCTATTTTAAGAACCATACCTGTGGTGCATTTTTATGGTACCATGTCATTCTAAAGTAGAGTGACTGCCTGCAGGTATGTGGAAATGTGTAGGGGAATTTTGGGCTATTACAATAAATATGGTGCACTATAGGCATTTAATGGGTGGAGGCCCAGGGAGCCAAGGATTCTGCGATGAACTGTATAGGCACACACAACTAAGAATTTTCAGAACCAAAAGTCTATAGGCTAATATTATAAAATGGTAACTAAATAATATAAATTTAATATAAAAACAACTGGTTTTTTTGTTTGTTTTCTTAGAACAATTATACTAACTGGAAAGTATAAAGTTTTATTTTTAAACTTATTTTTAACCTTCTTATTGAAGTATAGTTGATTTAAAAGTATAAAGTTTAAACAATTCTTTTTTAATGTTGATAATTAAAACTAGCATCTTGGGGCGGCCCTTTAAGTTTGGGGATGGTCTTGGGAATATAACTTTCTTGTGGTATACTGCCCCAGCTTGAAAGGCAGAGGCAGTGTTGTTACTGCTTGTATGTGATGAAACCTTGTAGTTATATAGCCAGTAGGCTTTGGTTTGGAATAGGATGTCATGCCTGGATACCCTATTTCTGGCACTAACCAAGCATTTTTGAGGATTAGAATGCAATAAGCCAGTAAATGCACTTTGGGTGGGACAACTGGTGATAGACTGGGATGTATTTGGTATTAGATAAATTAATATCATGGCTATCAAATAGGCCCAAAAGATGCACCTTTTCTTTTTACCCATTAAAAATGATTAACATGTGGTCTTAAATGTTAGACATTTGCAGTGATTATCTAAATCCTGTCATCATGTCACCTAGTTTAGGCCAACAAAATTCCTAACCACTCAGCCTTTTTACTGGTCTACAAGCTTTATAAATAGTGTGACAAGGACAATTATTTTATTGAGCTAAAATTCACATAACATAAAATTTCATTTTAAAATGTACATTTTATAGTGTATGAGTCAGTGGCATTTAGTACAGTCACAGTGTTTTGCAACCATCACCACTATCTAGTTCCAGAATATTTTTATCACTCCAAAAGGAAACCCTCTATACATTAAGTGGTGATTCCCTATTCCCTCCATTCCCATTCCCTGGCAACCACTAATCTACCTTCTGCTTCACTGGATTTTTCTTTCTGGATATTTCATATGAATGGAATCAAACAATATGTGGCCTTTGGTGTCTGCTGTATTTCAATTAGCATAATGTTTTCAAGGTTCATCCATGTTGTATCATGTATCAGTAATGTATTCCTTTTTAATGGCTGAATAATATTCCATTGTATGGACATATCACACTTGGTTTATGCATTCCCCTGTTAATGGACATTTGGCTCCTTCCCATCTTTTGGTTACAGTGAATAGTGATCTGTGAATAACTGTGTATAACTATTTGTTTGAACAACTGTTTTCAATTCTTCTGAGTGTATACTTAGGAGTAGAATTGCTGGGTCACATGGTAATTCTATGTTTAACCTTATGAGGAAATGCAAAACTGTTTTCCACACCAGCCACACCATTAAAATTCCCAGTAGCAATGTATGAGGATTCAGAATTCTCCATATTTACACTAACACTTGTTATTTTACATTTTTCTTTCTTTACTTTTCTTTCTTTCTTTCTTCCTTCCTTCTTTCCTTTTCTTTCTTCCTTTCTTCCTTTGTTTCTTTCTTTCTTTTTGTCTTTGTTTTGTTTTTATTACAATTATTTTATTACATTCATCTGAGGTTGTACATATTTGATTTCATGGAAAAAAATTCAAAGATGTGAAGAGACCCTCATTATTAGGGAAAGTCATGAACTGATCACAAGATGATATACCTCTAGATTGGTTCTACTCCAGTCTTATTTTCATATTCCTGCATAGCATTAAGATAGCCTTCCTTATTTAAAAAAATAAATTAAGACACTAGCACTTCAAGAAAGTGTGCCCAACTCCCACAGTTTCCCACCTCCCCAAAGTTAACATTTTCCTTGGTTTTTGCCTTTTTCTTATGGTTCATAATTCCTTACTTTTTGTATCAGTTATCTATGGTCACAATAATGTTTCATAACATACAACTTTGAAATCTAGAATAATAAGCATCAAGGTTCAAGGGTCTGTGTGCTGGCAATTTTGGCTGAATTGACTAAGCAGTTCTGGTCCCCAAACTCACTCACTGGTAATTGTCTAATTATTGACCCATCTTGGTTGGGATGACCCTGATGACTCAATTCTGCTCCCATGTTTGTGTCCCATCAGGCTAGACTGGCATGTTGTCAAGGTGGTGATAGAAGGCAAGAGCAGAAATCCAAATGGAAACATGTAAGTGCTCTTTCAAGCATCTACTTATCTCACATCTACTAACAACCCATTGGATAAAGCAAGTTACATGGCTAGATGCAGAGAGAGGGGGAGGACATCAGAGGTTATGGCAAAGTTCATGACTACAAGAAGGCATGAGAAATTGGAACAATTGATGTGATCACTCTACCACACCTACAATCTTCTTTTTTTGCTTCTTGGGCAAAGGAAGACAGCTCATCTGATTAGGAATTTGGCTTGATTTAATATTGGAGGATCACTGACAATTTTTTTCCTTTATGTTAAAAAAATTTCCATTCAGTAAAATTTACCTTTATATGGTATATGATTCCATGATTTCTTTTATTGAAATGTATTTGGCATACAATATCATATTAGTTTCATGTGTACAACATAATGATTTGACATCTCTATGCATTTCAAAATGATCACTACAATATCCAGTTACAATATTGACTGTATTCCATATACTATACATTACATCCCCATAACTTATTCATTTTATAACTGGATGTTTATGCCTCTTGATCCCCATCACCCATTTCCGCCCCCTGCTCCTACCCCTTTTCCTCTGGCAACCTCCTCTGGGAATCTGTTCTCTGTATCTATGAGTCTGAGTTCAGTTTTGTTTTGTTTGTTTGTTTTGTATTTTATATTTCACATATAAGTGAAATCATGTGGTATTTGTCTTTCTCTGACTTATTTTACTTAGCATAATACCCTCAAGGTCCAACCATGTTGTTGCAAATGACAGTATTTCTTTCTTTTTAATGACTGAGTAGTATTCCATTGTATATATACCATATCTTCTTTATCCATTTATCCACTGATGGACACTTAAGCTGCTTCCGTATCTTGGCTATTGTAAATAATGCTGCAATGAAGATAGGGGTGTATATATCTTTTCTGATTCATGTTTTTGTTTCCTTTGGATAGATACCCAAAAATGGAATTCCTGGATCATATGGTAGTTCTATTTTTAACTTTTTGAGGAAACTCTATACTGTTCTGCATACTGGTTGCACCAATTTACATTCCCACCAACAGTGAATAAGGGTACCCCTTCCTCCACATCCTCATCAACTCTTGTTGTTTCTTGTCTTTTTTATAATAGTCATTCTAACTGGCATGAGGTGATATCTCACTGTGGTTTTGATTTGTATTTCCCTGATGATCAGTGATGTTGAGCATCTTTTCATGTGCCTGTTGGCCATCTGTACATCTTTGGAAAAATGCCTATTCAGATACTCTGCCCATTTTTAATCAGATTTGCTTTTTGTTATTGAATTGTATGAGTTCTTTATATATTTTGGATATCAACCACTATTGGGTATATAACTTGAACATATCTTCTTCCATTCAGTAGGTTGCCTTTTCGTTTTGTTGATAATTTCCTTTGTCGTGCAGAAGCTTTTTAGTTTGATGTAGTCCCATTTGTTTATTTTTCCTCTTGTTGCCCTTGCCTTTGGAGTCAGATCCCTAAAAGCATTGCTAAGACCAATATCAAGGAGCTTACCAGCTATGTTTTCATCTCAGAGTTTCATGGTTTTAGGTCTAACATTCAAGTCTTTAATATATTTTGAGTTAATTTTAGTATTTAGTGTAAGATGTGGTTCAATTTCATTCTTTTGCATGTATCTGTTCAGTTAGTCATATTTTAGCCATCCGGTGTGAAATGTTGTCTCATTGAGGTCCTAATTTGCATTTCTCTACTATATATACATATACATATATATACACACACACATACACACACGCATATGTATTGTTTAGTGAACTATCCAAGTCATTTGCCCATTTTTTAAAGGATAGTCTTTATTGAAAACATTAAGGATCATCTTTTCAGCAAACTGTACTATAACAATTGGACATAATATTAAAAAAACAAACCCTCAATATTACCTCACATCTTACACAAATTACCTCAAAATGAAGGATCTTCAAGATGGAGGAGTAAGACTTGGAGACCACCTTTGTCTCCACAAATTCATCAAAAATACATCTACATGTGGAACAACTCCTACAGAACACCTACCGAACACTGGTAGAAGACCTCAGACTTCCCAAAAGGCAAGAAAAGCCCCATGTACCTGGGTAGGGCAAAAGGAAAAAGAAAAAACAGAGACAAAAGAATAGGGATGGGACCTGCACCTCTGGGAGGAAGCTGTGAAGGAGGAAACGTTTCCACACACTAGGAAGCCCCCTCACTGGCGAGAACTGGGGAAACTTCAGAGCCCCAGAGGAGAGGGGAGCAACAGGGGTGCTGAGGGAAAGCAGAGAGAATCCTGCACAGAGGATCAGTGCCAACCAGCACTCACCAACCTGAGACACTTGTCTGCTCACCTGTTGGGTCAGGTGGGGACTGGGTGCTGAGGTACGGGCTTTGGAGGTCAGACACCAGGGAGAGGGCTGGGGCTGGCTGTGTGAAGACAGCTTGAGGGGGCTAGTATACCACAGCTAGCTGGGAGGGAGTCCAGGAAAAAGTCTGGACCTGTCAGAGAGGCAAGAGACCATTGTCATGGGGTCTGTGAGGAGAGGGGCAGGCCCACCATATGAGCTTCTTGCTCCGTGCACTCGCAGATGGCAGGGCACCACCTATGCGAGCTCCAGAGGTGGGCATGAGCCTGAGAGGTGGGTGCAACGGCTGCTGCCGCTGCCACCAAGGGTCCTGTGAGCAAACCCAGGTCAATGCCCACATCTTCCTGGGAGCCTGCGCAGCCCGCCACTGCTGAGGGTCCTGCGATCCAGGGCCAACATCCCCAGGAAAATGCACGGTGCACCTAGGCTGTTACAACTTCATGCCTGCCTCTGCCGCTGCAAGCAGTCCCAGCACATCCCAATTGTGACGGCCATATCCGTCCCTCTCTCTGAACTCAGAGAGCAAGTGAGCCATAATTAGTCGTTGCTTTTACCCCCTCTTGCCTGGGCAGGGAACAAACGCCTGAGGGTGGCCCACATGCAGAGGCAGGCCAAAGCCAAAGCTGAACCCCAGGCGCCATGTGACCAAAGAAGAGAAAGGGAAATCTCTCCAAGCAGCCACAGGAGTAGCGGAATAAACACCCACAATCAGCTTGGTAAACACTGCATCTGGGAATATCTGAAGAGACAAATGTTCCCACAATTGAGCATGTGGACTTTGGGGGCAACTGTGGACTTTGGAGGCAAGTACACACGGGCGTAAGGCCAGATCAGAGTCTGAACTGGTGCCACAGGGCCCACAGCAGGTCCAGAGACCTACCTAGAAGTATTGGAGGACTTCCTGTGTAGGCAGGGACTGGCAATGGTTCACTGTGGGGGCAAGGACACAGAAAGCTGAGGCCACAGAAAAATATTATTATTATTACTACTTTTTAAAGTTTTGTTGATTTTTTATTATTCTTTTAATTTTTATTTACTTTTTATTTTCTCTTTTATGCTTTTATTTTTAATTTTACTTTTTCCTATTTCTACTGTATTTTTTCGTTATATTGTAGTTTTTACTTGGTTTGGTTTTTCTTTGTTTTTCATTGTTTTTCACTTATTTTACACTATATTTTATATTTTTCTATGTTTACTTCTTAGTTCTTTTGTACATTTTTCCTTTTGTTTTCATCTTTCTTTTGTTTTTAGCTTTGTTTTGATCATTTTTGTGTGTTTTATGCTTTCTTTGCCTTCTTTTAATTTGCTTTCTGTGTTTGATTTGATTTTGTTTTTTTGTTTTTGTTAGTTTAGTTCTTAGTGTTTGTTTTCATTTAGGGTTTGTTTATTGGTTTGGTTGCTCTCTCCCTTTTTGTTTTCTCTTTTTATTTTTCTTTTTGTGAGTGTATGTGTGTGTGTGTTTCTTCATGTGATTTTGTCTGTTTAGTTTTGCTTTTACTATTTGTCTTGGGATTTTGTCTGTTTGTTTTCTTTTTGTCCATGTTGTTTGGCTTGCAGGGTCTTAGTGCTCCGGCCAGGGGTTGGGCCGGAGCCTTCAAGGTGGGAGAGCTGAGTCCAGGATGTTGGACCACCAGAGAACTCCCGGCCCCATGGAATATTAATTGGTGAGGGTTCTCCCAGAGGTCTCCATCTCAACACTAAGACCTGGCTCCACACAACGGCCAGCAAGCTCCAATGCTGGATGCCTCATGCCAAACAACTAGCTAGACAGGAAAACAAGCCCACCCATTAGCAGACATGATGCCTAAAGTGATATGAAGCTCACAGACACCCCAAACACACCAACGGATGTGGCCCAGCCCACAAGAGGGACAAGATCCAGCCACACCCACCAGACACATGCACCAGTCCCCCCCACCAGGAAGCCTACACAAGCCACTGGACCAACCTCACCCACTGGGGACAGACACCAGAAGTAAGAGGAGCTAGGACCCTGCATCCTGCAGCAAGGAGACCCCAAACACACTAATTTAAACAAAATGTGAAGACAGAGAAATATGCAGCAGATGAAGGAGCAAGGTAAAAACCCACATGACCAAACAAATGAAGAGGAAATAGGCAGTCTACCTGAAAAAGAATTCAGAGTAATCACAGTAAAGATGATCCAAAATCTTGGAAATAGAATAGAGAAAATACAAGAAACGTTTAACGGGGCTTCCCTGGTGGTGCAGTGGTTGAGAGTCCGCCTGCTGATGCAGGGGACAGGGGTTTGTGCCCCAGTCCAGGAGGATCTCACATGCCATGGAGTGGCTGGGCCCGTGAGCCATGGCTGCAGAGCCTGTGTGTCCAGAGCCTGTGCTCCACAATGGGAGAGGCCACAACAGTGAGAGGCCCGCGTATGGCAAAAAAAAAAAAAAAGAAAAAAGAAAAAAAGAACCATTTAACAAGGACCTAGAAGAACTAAAGAGCAAACAAACAGTAATAAACAACAAAATAACTGAAACTGAAAATACTCTATAAGGAATCAAGAGCAGAATAACTGAGGTAGAAGAATGGATAAGTGAGCTGGAAAATAGAATGGTGGAAATATGTGCCATGGAGCAGAATAAAGAAAAAAGAAGGAAAATAATTAAGGACAGTCTCAGAGATTTCTGGGCCAACATTAAACACACCAACATTCGAATTATAGGGGTCCCAGAATAAGAAGAGAAAGAGAAAGGGTCTGAGAAAATATTTGAAGGGATTATAGTCAAAAACTTCCCCAACATGGGAAAGGAAGTAGCCACCCAAGTCCAGGAAATGCAGAGAGTCCCAAACAGGATAAATCCTAGGAGAAACAAACCAAGACACATATTAATCAAAATAACAAAAATTAAATTCAAAGAAAAAATATTAAAATCACCAAGGGAAAAGCAACAAATAACATACAAGGGAATCCCCATAAGGTTCTCAGCTGAGTTCTCAGCAGAAACTCTGCAGGCCAGAAGGGAGTGGCATGATATATTTAAAGTGATGAAAGGGAAAAACCTACAAGCAAGATTAGTCTACCTTGGAAGATCTCATTCAGATTGACAGAGAAATCAAAGGCTTTTCAGACAAGCAAAAGCTAAGAGAATTCAGCACCACCAAACCAGCTTTACAACAAATGCTAAATGAACTTATCTAAGACGGAAACACAAGAGAAGAAAAGGACCTACAAAAACAAACATGAAACTATTAAGAAAATGGTAATAGGAACACACATATGTGAATGGATTAAATGCTCTAACCAAAAGACACAGACTGGCTGAATGCATACAAAAACAAGACCCATATTTATGCTGTCTACAAGAGACCCGCTTCAGACCTAGGGACACATACAGACAGAAAGTGAGGGGATGGAAAAAGATATTCCATGCAAATGGAAATCAAAAGAAAGCTGGAGTAGCAATTCTCATATCAGGCAAAATAGACTTTAAAATAAAGACTATTACAAGAGACAAAGAAGGACACTACATAATGATCAAGGGATCAATCCAAGAAGATATAACAATTGTAAATATTTATGCACCTATATAGGAGCACCTCAATACATAAGGCAAATGCTAACAGCCATAAAAGGGGAAATCAACAGTAACACAATAACAGTAGAGGACTTTAACACCCCACTTTCACCAATGGACAGATCATCCAAAATGAAAAAAAAAAAGGAAACATAAGCTTTAAATGACACAATAGACCGAATATATTTAATTAATATTAGGAGGACATTCCATCTGAAAACAGCAGATTACACTTTGTTCTCAAGTGCTCATTGAACATTCTGCAGGATACATCATATCTTGGGTCACAAATCAAGCCTTGGTAAAGTTAAGAATATTGAAATTGTACCAAGTATCTTCTGCAACCACAATGCTAGGAAATTAGAAATCAATTACAGGAAAGGAACTGCAAAAAACACCAACACATGGAGGCTAAACAATATGCTAATAAATAACCAAGAGATCACTGAAGAAATCAGAGAGGAAATAAAAAAAATACCTAGAGACAAATGACAATGAAAACACGATGACCCTAAACCTATGGGATGCAGCCAAAGCAGTTCTCAGAGGAAAATTTATTGGAAGACAATCTTACCTCAAGAAACAAGAAAAATCTCAAATAAACAATCTAACCTTACACTTAAAGGAACTAGAGTAAGAGGAAAAAAAAAGGAAAAAACCCAAAGTTAGTAGAAGGAAAGAAATCAGAAAGATTAGAGCAGAAATAAATGAAATAGAAACAAAACAATAGCAAAGATTAATAAAAACTAAAAGCTGGTTGTTTGAGAAGATAAACAAAATTGATAAACCTTTAACCAGATGCATCAAGAAAAAGAGGGAGAGGACACAAATCAAAAAAAAATTAGAAATGAAAAAGGAGAAGTTACAACAGACACCGCAGAAATGCAAAACATCATAAGAGACTACTACAAGCAACTATATGCCAATGAAATGGACAACCTGGAAGAAATTGACAAATTATTAGAAAAGTATTACCTTCCAAGACTGAACCAAGAAGAAATAGAAAATATGAACAGACCAATCACAAGAAATTGAAACTGTGATTAAAGGTCTTCCAACAAACTGAAGTACAGGACCAGACAGCTTCCCAGGTAAATACTATCAAACATTTAGAGAAGAGCTAATACCCATCCTCTGAAACTCTTTCAAAAAATTGCAGAGGATGGAAAACTCCCAAACTCATTCTACGAGTCCACCATCACCCTGATTCCAAAACCAGACAAAGATATTACAAAAAAGAGAAAATTACAGACCAATATCCCTGATGAATATAGATGCAAAAATCTTCAACAAAATACTAACAACAGAGCCCAATAACACATCAAAAGGATCACACACCATGATCAAGTGGGATTTATCCCAGGGATGCAAGGATATATGCATTCTTTAATATATGCAAATCAGTCAATGTGGTACACCATATTAACAAATTGAAGAACAAAAACTGTATGATCATCTCAATAGATGCAGAAAAAGCTTTTGACAAAATTCAACACCGATTTATGATAAAAAAACTCTTGAGAAAGTTTGCATAGAGGGAGCCTACCTCAACATAATAAAAGCCATATACAACAGACCAGAGCAAACACCATTCTCAATGGTGAAAAACTGAAAGCATTTCCTCTAAAATCAGGAACAAGACAAAGATGTCCACTCTCACCAATATTATTCAACATAGTTTTGGAAGTCCTAGCCACGGAAATCAGAGAAGAAAAAGAAATAAAAAGAATACAAGTTAGAAAAGAAGAAGTAAAACTGTCACTGTTTGCAGATGATATGATACTATACATAGAAAATCCTAAAGATGCCACCAGAAAACTACTAGAGCTAATCAATGAATTTGGTAAAGTTGCAGGATATAAAATTAATGCACAGAAATCTCCTGTATTCCTATACACTAACAATGAAAGATGAGAAAGAGAAATTTAGGAAACAATCTCATTCACCATTGCAACAAAAAGAATAAAATACCTCGGAATAAACCTGCCTAAGGAGGTAAAAGACCTGTATGCAGAAAACTATAAGACACTGATGAAAGAAATCAAAGATGATACCAACAGTTGGAGAGACATACCATATTCTTGAATTGGAAGAATCAATATTGCAAAAATAGCTAAACTGCCCAAAGCAAGCTACAGATTCAATGCAATCCCTATCAAATTACCAATGGAATTTTCCACAGAAATAGAACAAAAAATCTTAAAATTTGTATGGAGATACAAAAGACCCCAAATAACCAAAGCAATCTTGAGACAAAAAAAAAAAAAAAAAAACGGAACTGGAGGAATCAGGCTCCGTGACTTCAGACTATACTACAAAGCTACAGTAATGAAGACAGAATGGCACTGGCAAAAAAACTGAAATATAGATCAATGGAACAGGATAGAAAGCCCAGAGATAAACCCATGCACATATGGTCACCTTATCTTTGATAAAGAAAGTAAGAATATACAATGTAGAAAAGACAGCCTCTTCAATAAGTGGTGCTGGGAAAACTGGACAGCTACATGTAAAGGAATGAAATTATAACACACCCTAACACCATACACAAAAATAAACTCAAAATGGATGAAAGACCTAAATGTATGACTGGACACTATAAAACTCCTGGAGGAAAACATAGGCAGAACACTCTTTAACATAATCACAGCAAGATCTTTTTTGACCCACCTCCTAGAGTAATGGAAATAAAAACAAAAATTAAAAAATGGGACCTAATGAGACTTATTAAAAGCTTTTGCACACCAAAGGAAACCACAAGGAAGATGAAAAGACAACCCTCAGAATGATAGAAAATATTGCAAACGAATAATGGACAAAGGTTTAATCTCCTAAATATATAAACAGCTCATGCAGCTGAATAGCAAAAAAATAAACAACCCAATCAAAAATGGGTGGAAGACCTAAATAGACATTTATCCAAAGAAGACATACAGATGGCCAAGAGGCACATGAAAAGCTACTCAACCTCACTAATTATTAGAGAAATGCAAATCAAAACTACAATGAGGCATCACCTCACACCGTTTAGAATGGGCATCATCAGAAAATTTATAAACACTGAATGCTGCAGAGGCTGTGGAGAAAAGGGAACCCTCTTACACTGTTGGTGGGAATGTAAATTGATACCACTATGGAGAACAGTATGGAGGTTCCTTTAAAAACTAAAAATAGAGCTACCATATAACCCAGCAATCCCACTCCTGGGCTTAAACCCAGATAAAACCATAATTCAAAAAGACACATGCACCCCGGTGTTCATTGCAGCACTATTTACAATAGCCAGTCATGGAAGCAACCTAAATGCCCATCGACAGAGAAATGGGTAAAGAAGAAGTGGTACATATATACAATGGAATATTACTCAGCCATAAAGAGGAACGAAATTGGGTCATTTGTAGAGATGTGGATGGACCTAGAGACTGTCATACAGAGTGAAATAAGTCAGAAAGAGTAAACAAATATCATATATTAATGTATAACTGTGGAATCTAGAAACATAGTATAGATGAACTGGTTTGCAAGGCAGAAATAGAGACACAGATGTAGTGAACAAATGTATGGACACCAAGGGGGGAAAGGGTGTGTGGGATGAATTGGGATTGACATATATACACTAATGTGTGTAAAATAGATAACTAATGAGAACCTGCTGTATAGCAGAGGGAACTCCACTTTTCTGTACAGTAGAAACTAACACAACATTGTAAAACAGCTATACCCCGATTTAAAAAAATTACCTCAAAGTGGATCACATGGCTAAATGTAAATTTTAATTTTATTTTTCATTGTATCAGTATACAAGTTATTGTTTTATTTTTATAAAAGTAATGCAAGTTCATTGTAGGATATATGGACATTACAGAAAAACATTAAGAAAAAAATCCTTCTAATTTTTTTTTTTTTTTTGCGGTATGTGGGCCTCTCACTGCTCTGTCCTCTCCCTCCGCAGAGCACAGGCTCTGAATGCACAGGCCCAGTGGCCACAGCTCACGGGCCCAGCCACTCTGTGGCATGTGGGATCCTCCCGGACTGGGGCATGAACCCGTGTCCCCTGCAACGGCAGGCGGACTCTCAACCACTGCACCACCAGGGAAGCCCTTTCTAATCTTATTCATAAAGAGCCAGTACTATTTTGGTGTACAGCCTTTCCTTTCATTTGTATATACAATCATTCCTTTAATTTTCCATACCACTGTTTCACCTAATATTTTTTTCTTCCAGTTTTATTGAAGTATAATTGACATACAGCACAGTATAATTTTAAGGTGTACAGCATAATGATTTGAATTATATACATAAGGAAATGATTACCACAATAAGTTTAGTGAAGATCCATCATCTCATATAGATACAAAATAAAATTATTTGCCCATTTTAAATTTGGCTGTTTGTCTTTTTGTTGTTGAATTGTAAGAATCTTTTATGTATTCTGGATACTTGACACTTATCAGATATATAATTTGCAAATATTTTCCCCCTTCTTTGAGTGGTCTTCTCAATTTTTTGATAGTGTTGTTTGATGCACAGAAGTTTTAAATTTTGATAAAGTCTGATTTATATGTTTTTCTTTTGTTTCTTGTTTTTAATGTCTTATCTAATAATCCATTACCAAATTCAGGGTCATTAAGATTTACCCCTAGATTTTCTTTTAAGAGTTTAAGAGGTTTAAGTTTTACATTTTGGTGTTTGATCCATTTTTTTATTGTGATAAAATATACACAACATATAGTTCAGCCATTTAAACTATTTTTAAATGTATAGCTCAGTGGCATTAAGTACATTCACATTGTTGTGCAACCATCACCACCATCCATCCTAAATCCTTTTTTCATCTTTCCAAACTGAAATTCTATACTCATTAAACAACTCCCTATACCTGTTCCCTCCAGCTCCAGGCAGACACCATTTTACTTTCTGTCTCTGTTAATTTGATCACTCTAAGTATCTTATGTAAGTAGAATCATACAGTATTTGCCTTTTTGTGACTGGCTTATTTCACTTATCATAAAGTCCTCAAAGTTCATCCACATGGTGGCATGTGTCAGTACCCTTCCTTTTGAAGGCTGAATAATATTCCATTGTTTGTATATATTTCATTTTGTTTATCCATTCATCTGTCAGTGGACAGTTGGCTTGCATCCACTTTTTGGCTATTGTGAATAATGCTGCTGTGAACAAATACTGCCTTGAGACCCTGCTTCCAATTCTTTTGGGTACATAACAAGAAGTGGAATTACTGGATCATATGGTAGCTCTATTTTTAATTATTTGAGGAGATACCATACTATTTTCCATAGTTGCTGCACCATTTTATGCTCCCATCAACATCTCACGAGTGTTCCAGTTTCTCCACATTCTCGCCAACACTTGCCATTTTCTGCTTTTTTTTAAAAAAAATAGTATCCCTCCTAATGGATGTGGAGTGGTATTTAATTGTGGTTTTGATATGCATTTCCCTAATGTTTAATGATGTTGAGCATCTTCTCATGTGTTTGTTGGTCATTTGGAAAAATGTCTACTCAAGTCCTTTGTCCATTTAGAAATCAGATTTTTTTTTTTCTGTTGTTGTATAGCTGTAAGAGTTATTTTATATTCTGGATATTAACCCCTTATCAGATATATGATTTGTAAAAATTTTTTCCCATTCCATAGGTTGCCTTTTCAGTCAGTCTGTTGTGTTTTGACGCCTAGAACTTTAAATGTATTCATGTCATCCAATTTATTTTTACTTTAGTTTACTCTGTTTTTGGTGTCATATCCAAGAAATTATTGCCAAATCAATGTCATAAAATGTATTCCCTAGTTTTTCTTCTAAGTGTTTTCTAGTTTTAAAAACTATAGGTTTAGAGGGCTTCCCTGGTGGTGCAGTGGTTGGGAGTCCACCTGCCGATGCAGGGGACACGGGTTCGGGAGGATCCCACATGCCGTGGAGCGGCTGGGCCCGTGAGCCATGGCCACTGAGCCTGCACGTCCAGAGCCTGTGCTCCACAATGGGAGAGGCTACAACAGTGAGAGGCTGCATACAGCAAAAAAAAAAAAAAAAAAAAGATAATTGGGCTTCCCTGGTGGCACAGTGGTTGAGAGTCTGCCTGCCGATGCAGGGGACACGGGTTCGTGCCCCAGTCTGGGAAGATCCCACATGCCGCAGAGCGGCTAGGTCGCTGAGCCACAACAGTGAGAGGCCTGCATACTGCAAAAGAAAAGAAAAGAAAACAAAACAAACAAAACAAACAAAAAAAACTATAGGTTTACGTTTAGGTCTTTAATCCATTTGAGTTGATTTTTGTACATGGTATAAGGTAAGGGTCCAACTTCATTATTTTGCATGTGTATATCTAGTTTTCCCAACACCATTTGTTGAAAAGACCCTTCTTTCCCCTTGAATGGTCTTGGTACACTTTTCAAAAATCATCTGACCATATATGTGAGGGTTTATTTTGGCCTCTTTATTCTATTCAATTAGCCTCTATGTCTGTACCACACTGTTTTGATTACTGTAGCTTTGTAGTAAGTTTAGAAATGAGGAAATGTGAGACCTCCAACTTTGTTCTTTTTCAAGATTGTTTTGGCTATTTGGAGTCTCTTGAGATTCCATATGAATTTTAGGATGCAATTTTCTATTTACGCAAAAAGTGTCATTGGGATTTTGATAGAGATTGCGCTAAATCTGTAGACTCATTGGGGTAGTAATGATATCCCTAACAATATTAACTCTTCCAATTAATGAACACGGGATGTCTTTCCATTTATTTGTATCTAACTTCATTCAGCAACATATTTTAAGTTTTCAGTACACAAGATTTTCACCTCTTTGGTTAAGTTTATTCCTAAGTATTTCATTCTTTTCCATGCTTTGTAAAGATAGCTGTTTTCTTAATTTTTCTGATTGCTCATTCCTAGTGTATAGAAATGCAACTGATTACTGTCTGTAGATGTGTTAATTTGGCATCCTGCAATTTTGCTGAAATCATTTATTAGTTCTAACAGGATTTTTGGTGGAACCTTTAGGGTTGGATATAAGTAAGATCATGTTATCTGTGAACAGAGATAATTTTATGTCTTCCTGTCCAATTTGGATGCCTTTTATTTACTTATTTTTCTTGCCTACATGCACTGAGTAGAAAAAGTGTTTCTCTGTCTTCTTCTCTTTTGTTTTTTTTTTGGAATAATTTGAGAAAGATTGGTGCTAATTCTTCTTTAAATGTTTGATAGAATTTACTTGTGAAACTATCTGGTCCTGGGCTTTTATTTCTTGATAGGTTTTGGATTAATACAATCTTATTACTTACCTTAGGTATATTCAATTTTTAAAATTTCTTCTTGATTCAGTTTTACTAGTTAGTGTGTTTCTAGGAATTTGCCCATTTCGTCTCGGTTATCTAATTTGTTGGCACACAATCATTCATGGTATTTTCTTGTAATCCTTTCTGTTTCTGTAAGGTCTATAGTAATGTCCTACTTTAATTTCTGATATTAGTAATTTGTGTCCTCTCTGTCTCCCTCTCTCTCTCTGTTGGTCAGTGTAGCTATAGGTTTGTCAATTTTGTAGATCTTTTCAAAGCCTCACTTTTGTTTTCTTAATTATCCCTATTGTCTTCTATTCCTTATTTAGTTTACCTCTGCTCTAATCCTTATTATTTACCTCTGCTATCTTTGGGGTCAGATTGCTCTTGATTTTCTGTTTCTTTAAGGTGTAAAGAATACTGAATTAATATATTACTCCTTTGTATACTGTAGGTGTTTATAGCTATAAATTTCCCCCGAGCACTGTTTTCTTGCATCCCATATTTGGAATGCTATTTTTCAATTTTATTCATTCACAGTATTTTCTAATTTCCCTTGTGGATTCTTATTTAATTCATTAGTTCTTTAAGAGTGTGTTGTTCAATTCCACACATTCGTGAATTTATAATTTCCCTTTGGTTATTGATTTCTAGTTTCATTCCATTGAAGTCAGAGAAGATTCTTTGTGTGGTTTCAATCTTTTAAATTTATTAAGACTTCTTTTGTCACCAACCATATGGTCTATACTGGAGAATGTTCCATGTGCATATGAGAAGAATGTGTATTCTTCTATTTTGAGGTGGAGTACTCCATACATGTGTGTTACATCTAATTGGTTTTTAGTGTTGTTAAATCCTGACTTTCCTTATTGATATTCTCTCTAGGTGTTCTATCCATTATTGAAAATATGGTATTGAAATCTCCAATTATTATTGTAGAGCTGTATATTTTTTCCTTCAGTTCTGTCATTTTCCTCCCTATATTTTGGAGCTCTCTTGTTAGGTACATATATGTTTATAACTGTTACACAATTCTGCTGTTACGATGAGTCTGACTTTTTTTTAAACATTCCATATATAAGTGAGATCATGCAGTATTTATCTTTCTGTGTCTGGTTTATTTCAGGTACATCATGGTGTTACAAATGGCAGGATTTCTTTATTTTTAAAAGCTGAATAATATTCTATTATATGCATATACCATATTTCTTTATCCATCTGTTTGTGAACAAATAGGTTATCTCCATATATTTATGACTGTGAATGCTGCAGTGAATATAGGAATGCAGGTATCTCTTTGAGATACAGATTTCGTTTCCTTTAGATATATACCCAGAAGTGGGATTGCTGGATGATACTGTAGTTCTATTACTAATTTTTGAGGAACCACTGTACTGTTTTCCATAATGGCTATACCAATTTACATTCCCACAAACAGTGTACGAAGGTTCCCTTTCTCCACATCCTCACCAACACTTGTTACGTTTTGACTTTTTCATGATAGCCATCTGCCAGCTGTGAGGTGACACCTCATGTAGGTTTGGTTTGCATTTCCCTGACGATTGGTCAGCTTGAGCACCTTTTAATATACTTGTTGGCCATGTGTATGACTTCTTTTGAAAAATATCTATTCAGGTCCTTTGCCCATTTTTAAATGGGTATATTTGGCTTTTTGCTATTGAGTTGTAAGAGTTCCACATATATTTTAGATAATAACCCATTTTCAGATATATGGTAATCAAATATTTTCTCCTATTCCATAGGTTGCCTTATTATTGTGCTGATTGTTTCCTCATGTGCAGAAACATTTTAGTTTGATATAATCCCACTTGTTTGTTTTTGCTTTTGTTTATATATGTTTTGGTTTCAAATCCAAAAAATCATGCCAAGACCACTGTAAAGGAGATTTCCTCTTTTCCCTTCTAGGATTTGTATGTTTTCAAGTCTTATATTTAAATCATTAATCCATTTTAAATTAATTTTTGTGAATGGTCTGAGATAAAGGTCCAATTTTATTCTTTTGCATGTGGATATGCAGTTTTTCCAGCAACGTTTATTGAAAGACATTATCATTTTCTCATTGTGTATTCATGGCAACTTTGTTGACAGTTAGTTGACTCCATATACATGAGTTTATTTCTGGGCTCTTAATTCTGTTCCATTGGTCTATGTGTCTGTTTTTATACCAGTATCATACAGTTTAGATTACTATAGCTTTATAGTATAATTTGAAATCAGGGAGTGTGATGCTTCCTGCTTTCTTTCTCTTGCTTGATTGCCTTAACTATTTGGGATCCTCTGTGGTTACAAATGAACTTCAGGATTGTTTATTCTATTTCAGTAAAAAATGACATTGGAATCTTGATAGGGGTTGCATTGAATCTATAGATGGTTTTGGATAGTATGGACATTTTAACAATATTAATTCTTCCAATCCATAAGCATGATCTGGATTTATTTGTGTTTTCAATTTCTTTCATCAATGTTTTATAGCTTTACTTGTACAGATCTTTCACCTCTTTGGTTAAATTTATTCTTCAGTATTTTATTCTTTGTTTATGCTATTGTAAATGGGATTGCTTTCTTAATTTCTTTATTGGATAGCTTGTTTTTAGGGTATAAAAACACAACTGATTTTTTTTAATCCTGCAACTTTACAGAATTCATTTATTCTAAATTGGTTTTGGTGGAGTCTTTAGGATTTTCTATATATAACATTATGTCATCTGTGAATAGAAAAGTTAACTTCTTCCTTTCTGATTTTTATGCCTTTTATTTCCTTTTCTTGCCTAATTGCTCTAGCTAGGACTTCCAGTACAATGTTGAATGGAAGTTGTGAGAGTGGGCATCCTTGTCTTTTTCCTGATATTGGAGGAAAATCTGTCAAATTTTCACCATTGAGTATGATATTTGCTACGGGCTTCTCATATATGGTCTTTATTATGTTGAGGTACATTTGGTCTATACTTAATTTGTTGAGAATTTTTATCATGAAAGAATGTTGGAATTTGTCATATGTTTTTTTCTGTATCTCTTCAGATGATTATACGATTTTTTAAATCATTAATTAAAAAAATATGGTGGGGCTTCCCTGGTGGCGCAGTGGTTAAGAGTCCGCCTGACGATGCAGGGGACACGGGTTCGTGCCCCGGTCCAGGAAGATCCCACATGCCATGGAGCGGCTTGGCCCGTGAGCCATGGCCACTGAGCCTGCACATCCAGAGCCTGTGCTCCGCAACGGGAGAAGCCACAACAGTGAGAGGCCCGTGTACCGCAAAAAAAAAAAAAAAAAAAAAAAAAAGGTGTATCACATTTATTGATTTACGTATGTCAAACCATCCTTGCATTCCAGGTATAAATCTCACTTGGCTGTGGTGAATGATCCTTTTATTATGCTGTTGAATTTGGTTTGATAGTATTTTTTAAGGATTTTATATCTATGTTCTTTGGGGATATTGGCCTAATTTCTTTCCTTGTAGTGTCCTTGTCTGACTCTGGTATCATGGTAATGCTGTCTTTGTAAATGTTTTGAAGGATACTAAATATTTTGGAAGAATGTGAGAAGGTTTGGTATAAATCCTTCTTTAAATGTTTGACAGAATTCACAAATGAATCAATCTGGCCCTGGACTTTTATTTGTTTGGAGATTTTTTTTATTATTACTGATTCAAAATCTTTACTTGTTATTGATTTGTTCAGATTTTTCATTTCTTCATGTTTCAGTCTTGGAAGGTTGTATATTTCTAGGAATATCCACTTCTTCTAGGTTATCTGATTTACTAATTGTTCATATTAATTGTTTATTAATTGTTTATTAATTGTTCTTATGATCCTTTGTATTTCTGTGGCATCACTCATAACGTCTCTTTTTAAAGTTTATTTATTTGAGTATTCTCTCTTCTCTGCTTCTAGTAAGCGTAGCTAAAGGTCTGTCATTTTTTTTTGTCTTTGCAAAAAACCAGATCTTTGTTTTTTTTTAATTTTCTTTTGTTTTTCTATTGTTCTTGTAGTTTTTATTTCAATTATTTCTGCTCCGATATTTGTTATTTCCTTCCTTCTATTAATTTTGGGCTTGGTTTCTTCTTCTTTTTCTAGTTCTTTGAGATGAAAACATAGGTTGTTTATTTGAGATGTTTCTTTTTTCTCAATGTAGGCATTAATTGTTATAAACTACCCTCTTAGAACTCTTTTTGCTGCATCACATAAGTTTGGGTATATTGTAACTCCATTTTCATTTTTGTCAACATATTTTTTGATTTCTCTCTTGATTTTGATTTCTCTATTGATTTCTTCATGACCCAGATGTTGTCCAGGAGAGTGTTGTTTAATTTCCACATATGTGTGAGTTTTCCAGTTTCCCTGTTATTGATTTCTAGTTTCACACAATTATATTAGAAAATATCATCGATATAATTCAATTTTCTTAAATTGTAAGACTTGTTTTTTGGCCTAACATATGCTCTATCCTGAAGAAAGTTCCGTATGTGCATGAAAAGAATAGGTATTCTACTGCTGTTGTGTAGAATGTTCTGTGTATATCTGTTGGGTACATTTGGTCTATTGAATTATTCATATTTGCTTTTTCATTATTACTTTTCAGTCTAGATGATCTATCCATTCATAAAATTGGGATATTAAAGTCCTCAATTATTATTTAATTTATTAATTAATTTATATATATATATTTTAACATCTTTATTGGAGTTTCATTGATTTAGAATGGTGTGTTAGTCTCTGCTTTATAACAAAGTGAATCAGCTATACATATACATATATCCCCACATCTCTTCCCTCTTGTGTTTCCCTCCCTCTCACCCTCCCTACCTCACCCCTCTAGGTGGTCACAAAGCACTGAGCCAATCTCCCTGTGCTATGCGGCTGCTTCCCACCAGCTATCTATTTTACATTTGGTACTGTATATATGTCCATGCCACACTCTCACTTTGTCACAGCTTACACTTCCCCCTCCCCATGTCCTCAAGTCCAATGTCTAGTAGGTCTGCGTCTTCATTCCCGCCTTGCCCCTAGGTTCTTCATGACCATTTTTTTTTTAGATTTTATATATATATGTGTTAGCATATGGTATTTGATTTTCTCATTCTGACTTACTTCACTCTGTATGACACACTCTAGGTCAATCCACCTCACTACAAATAACTCAATTTCGTTTCTCTTTATGGCTGAATAACATTCCATAGTATATATGTGCTACATCTTCTTTATCCATTCATCTGTCAATGGACACTTAGGTTGCTTCCATGTCCTTGCTATTGTAAAGAGAGCTGCAAGGAATATTTTGTTCCATGACTCTTTTTGAATTATGGTTTTCTCAGGGTATTTGTCCAGTAGTGGGATTGCTGGGTGGTATGGTAGTTCTATTTTTAGTTTTTTAAGGAAACTCCATACGCTTCTCCATAGCGGCTGTATCAATTTACATTCCCACCAACAGTGCAAGAGGGTTCCCATTTCTCCACACCCTCTCCAGCATTTACTGCCTGTAGAATTTTTGATGATGGACATACTGACCAGTGTGAGATGATATCTCATTGCAGTTTTGATTTGCATTTCGCTAATGCTTAATGATGTTGAAGATCCTTGCATGTTTCTGTGGCAATCAGCATATCTCCTTTGGAGAAACGTCTATTTAGGTCTTCTGCCTATTTTTGTATAGGGTTGTTTGTTTTTTTGATATTGAGCTGCATGAGGTGCTTGTAAATTTTGGAGATTAATCCTCTGTCAGTTGCTTCATTTGCAAATATTTTCTCCCATTCTGAGAGTTGTCTTTTCATCTAGTTCATGGTTTCCTTTGCTGTGCAAAAGATTTTAAGTTTCATTAGGTCCCACTTGTTTATTTTTGTTTTTATTTCCATTTCTCTAGAAGGTGGGTCAAAAAGGATCTTGCTGTGATTTATGTCATAGAGTGTTCGGCCTATGTTTCCCTCTAAGAGTTTGATAGTGTCTGGCCTTACATTTAGGTCTTTAATACATTTTGAGTTTATTATTGTGTATGATGTTAGCGAGTGTTCTGATTTCATTCTTTTACATGTAGATTCCCAGTTTTCCCAGCACGACTTATTGAAGAGGCTGTCTTTCCTCCATTGTATATTCTTGCCTCCTGTATCAAAGTTAAGGTGACCATATGTGCGAGGGTTTATCTCTGGCCTTTCTATCCTGTTCCATTGATCTATATTTCTGTTTTTGTGCCAGTACCATACTGTCTTGATTACTGTAGCTTTGTAGTATAGTCTGACATCAAGGAGTCTGATTCCTCCAGCTCCATTTTTCTTTCTCAACATTGTTTTTGCGATTCGGGGTCTTTTATGTTTCCATACAAATTGTGAAATTGTTTGCTCTAGTTCTGAGAAAAATGCCAGTGGTAGTTTGATAGGGATTGCATTGAATCTGTAGATTGCTTTGGGTAGTAAAGTCATTTTCACAATGTTGATTCTTCCAATCAAAGTACATGGTATATCTCTCCATCTATGTGTATCATCTTTAATTTCTTTCATCATTGTCTTATAGTTTTCTTCATACAGGTCTTTTGTCTACTTAGATAGGTTTATTCCTAGGTATTGTATTCTTTTAGTTGCAATGGTAAATGGGAGTGTTTTTTTAATTTCAGTTTCAGATTTTTCATCATTAGTGTATAGGAATGCCAGAGATTTCTGTGCATTAATTTTGTATCCTGCTACTTTACCAAATTCATTGATTAGCTCTGGTAGTTTTCTGGTAGCATCTTTAGGATTCTCTATGTATAGTACAATGGCATCTGCAAACAGTGACAGTTTTACTTCTTCTTTTCCAATTTGGATTACATTTATTTCTTTTTCTTCTGTGACTGCTGTGGCTAAAACTTCCAATACTATGTTGAATAATATTGGTGAGAGTGGGCAACCTGGTCTTGTTCCTGATCTTAGTGGAAATGGTTTCATTTTTTCACCATTGAGGACGATGTTGGCTGTGCGTTTGTCATATCTGGGCTTTATTATGCTGAGGTAGGTTCCCTCTATGCCTACTTTCTGCAGAGTTTTTATCATAAATGGGTGTTGAATTTTGTCAAAAGCTTTCTCTGCATCTACTGAGGTGATCATAAGATTTTTCTCCTCCATTTTGTTAATATGGTGTATCTCATTGATTGACTTGCATATATTGAAGAATCCTCGCATTCCTGGGATAAATCCCACTTGATCATGGTGTATGATCCTTTTAATGTGTTGTTGGATTCTGTTTGCTAGTATTTTGTTGAGGTTTTTTGTATCTAGGTTCATCAGTGATATTGCCCTGTAGTTTACTTTCTTTGTGACATCTTTGTCTGGTTTTGGTATCCGGGTGATGGTGGCTTCATAGAATGCGTTTGGGAGTGTTCCTCCCTCTGTTATATTTTGGAAGAGTTTGAGAAGGATAGGTGTTAGCTCTTCTCTAAATGTTTGATAGAATTCGCCTGTGAAGCTCTCTGGTCCTGGGCTTTTGTTTGTTGGAAACTTTTTACCACAGCTTCAATTTCAGTGCTTATGATTGGTCTGTTCCTATTTTCTGTTTCTTCCTGGTTCAGTCTCAGAGTGTTGTACATTTTTAAGAATGTGTCCATTTCTTCCAGGTTGTCCAATTTATTGGCATAGAGTTGCTTGTAGTGATCTCTCATGATCCTTTGTATTTCTGCAGTGTCAGTTACTTCTCCTTTTTCATTTGTAATTCAAGTGATTTGAGTCTTCTCCCTTTTTTTATGAGTCTCGTTAATGGTTTATCAATTTTGTTTACATTCTCAAAGAACTAGCTTTTAGTTTTACTGACCTTTGCTCTCGCTTCCTTCATATCTTTTTCATTTATTTCTCATCTGACCTTTATGATTTCTTTTGTTCTGCTAACTTTCAGGGTTTTTTGTTCTTCTTTCTCTAATTACTTTAGTTGTAGGGTTAGGTTGTTTATTTGAGATGTTTCTTGTTTCTTAAGGTAGGATTGTGTTGCTATAAACTTCCTTCTTAGAACAGCTTTTGCTGCATCCCATAGGTTTTGGGTTGTCGTGTTTCCATTGTCATTAGTTTCCAGGTGTTTTTTGATTTCCTCTTTGATTTCTTCAGTGATCTCTTGGTTATTAAGTAGTGTATTGTTTAGCCTCCATGTGTTTGTATTTTTTACAGACTTTTTCCTATAATTGATATCTAGTCTCAAAACGTTGTGGTCAGAAAACATACTTGATAAGGTTTCAATTTTCTTAAATATACCAAGGCTTGATGTGTGAACCAAGATATGATCTATCCTGGAGAATGTTCCATGAGCACTTGAGAAGAAAGTGTATTCTGTTGTTTTTGGATTGAGTGTCCTATATATATATATATATATATATATATATATATATATATATATATATATATATATCAATTAAGTCCAACTTGTTTAATGTATCATTTAAAGCTTGTATTTACTTATTTATTTTCATTTTTGATGATTTTTCCGTTGGTGACAGTGGGGTGTTAAAGTCCCCTTCTATGATTGTGTTACTGTCGATTTCCCGTTTATTGGCTGTTAGTATTCGTCTTATGTATTGAGGTGCTCCTATGTTGGGTGCACAAATATTTACAATTGTTATATCTGCTTCTTGGACTGATCCCTTGATCATTATGTAGTATCCTTCTTTGTCTCTTGTAATAGTCTGTTTTAAAGTGTATATTGTCTGATATGAGAATTGTTACTCCAGCTTTTTTTTGATTTCCATTTGTGTAGAATATCTTTTTCCATCCCCTTACTTTCAGTCCATATGTGTCCCTCGGTCTGAAGTGAGTCACTTGTAGATGGCATATATACAGGTCTTGTTTTTGTATCCATTCAGCCAGTTTATGTCTTTTGGTTGGATCATTTAATCCATTTATATTTAAGGTAATTATCAATATGTATGTTCCTATTATCATTTTCTTAATTGTTCTGGGTTTGTTATTGTAGGTCTTTTTCTTCTCTTGTGTTTCCCGCCTAGAGAAATTGCTTTAGCATTTGTTGTAAAGCTGCTTTGGTGGTGTTGAATTCTCCTAGCTTTTGCTTGTCTGTAAAGGTTTTAATTTCTCCATCCAATCTGAATGAGATCCTTGCTGGGTAGAGTCATCTTGGTTGTAGTTTTTTCCCTTTCATCACTTTAAATATGTCCTGCCACTCCATTCTGGCTTGCAGAGTTTCTGCTGAAGGATCAGCTGTTAACCTTATGGGCATTCCCTTTTGTGTTATTTTCCCTTGCTGCTTTTAATAATTTTTTTGTATTTAATTTTTGATAGTTTGATTAATATGTATCTTAGCATGTTTATCCTTGGATTTATCCTGTATGGGAATCTCTGTGCTTCCTGGACTTGATTAACTATTTCCTTTCCCATGTTTGGGAAGTTTTCCACTATAATTTCTTCAAATATTTTCTCAGTCCCTTTTTCTCTTCTTCTTCTGTGACCCTATAATTTGAATATTGGTGTGTTTAATATTGTCCCAGAGGTCTCTGAGTCTGTCCTCAATTCTTTTCATTCTTTTTTTTTTATTCTGCTCTGCAGTAGTTATTTCCACTATTTTATCTTCCAGATCACTTATCCCGTCTTCTGCCTCAGTTATTCTGCTATTGATTCCTTCTAGAGAATTTTTTATTTCTTTTATTTTGTTGTTCATCACTGTTGTTTGCTCTTTAGTTCTTCTAGGTCCTTGTTAAACATTTCTTGTATTTTCTCCATTCTTTTTCCAAGATTTTGGATCATCTTTACTATCATTATTCTGAATTTTCAGGTAGACTGCCTATTTCCTCTTCATTTGTTAGGTTTGGTGGGATTTTACCTTGCTCCTTCACCTGCTGTGTGTTTTTCTGTCTTCTCATTTTGCTTAACTTACTGTGTTTGGGGTCTCCTTTTTGCAGGCTGCTGCTTCATAGTTCCTATTATTTTTGGTGTCTTCCCCCAGTGGCTACAGTTGGTTCAGTGGGTTGTGTAGGCTTCCTGGTTGAGGGGACTAGTGCCTGTCTTCTGGTGGATGAGGCTGGATTTTTTCTTTCCTGTGGGCAGGTCCACGTCTGGTGGTGTGTTTTGGGGTGTCTGTGACTTTATTACGATTTTAGACAGCCTCTCTGCTAATGGATGGGGTTGTGTTCATGTCTTTCTAGTTGTTTGGCATAGGGTGTCCAGAATTGTAGCTTGCTGGTCGTTGAGTGCAGCTGGGTCTTGGCATTGATATGGAGATCTCTGGGAGATTTTCACCGTTTGATACTACATGGAGCTAGGAGGTCTCTGGTGGACCAATGTCCTGAACTTGGCACTCCCACCTCAGAGGCACAGTCCTGACTCCTGGCCAGAGCCCCAAGAGCCTGTCAACCACACAGCTCAGAATAAAAGGGAGAAAAAAAGAAAGAAGTAGAGGAAAAGATAAAATGAAATGAAATGAAATAGTTATTAAAATTAAAAATAATTAAAAAAATTTTAATTAATAAAAAAAGGAAGAGAGCAACCAAACCAAAAAACAAATCCACCAATGATAACAAGCACTAAAAAGTATACTAAAAATAAATGAAAAAAAAAAGAAAACAGACAGACAGAACCCTAGGACAAATGGTAAAAGCAAAGCTATACAGACAAAATCACACACAGAAGCATACACATACACAGTCACAGAAAGAGAGAAAGGGGAAAATATATATATATATATATATCGTTGCTCCCAAAGTCCACCTCCTCAATGTGGGATGATTCATTGTCTATTCAGGTATTCCACAGATACATCAAGTTGATTGTGGAGACTTAATCCGCTGCTCCTGAGGCTGCTTGGAGAAATTTCCCTTTCTCTTCTTTGTTCGCACAGCTCCCGGGGTTCAGCTTTGGGTTTGGCCCCGCCTCTGCATGTAGGTCACCTGAGGTCGTCTGTTCTTCGGTCAGACAGGCTGGCGTTAAAGTATCAGCTGATTCAGGGGCTGTGGCTCACTCTGGCCAGGTGGAGGGAGGGGTACGGTATGTGGGGCGAGCCTGTGGCAGCAGAGGCCAGCGTGACGTTGCACCAGCCTGAGGCATGCCATGTTTTCTCCCTGGGAAGTTGTCCCTGGATCACGGGACCCTGGCAGTGGCGGGCTGCACCCGCTCCTGGGAGGGGAGGTGTGGATAGTGACCCATGCTTGCACACAGGCTTCTTGGTGGCTACAGCAGTAGTAGCCTTAGCGTCTCATGCCCATCTCTGTGGTCTGCACTGATAGCCGTGGCTCGCGCCCATCTTTGGAGCTCCTTTAAGTGGCATTCTTAATCCCCTCTCCTCGCGCACCACAAAACAAAAAGGCAAGAAAAAGTCTGTTGCCTCTTAGGCAGGTGCAGACTTTTTCCCAGACTCCCTCCTGGCTAGCTGTGGCACAGTAGCCCCCTTCAGGCTGTGTTCACGCCGCCAACCCCAGTCCTCTACCTGCAATCCGAGTGATGCCCGAGTCTCAGCTCCCAGCCCCCACCCGTCCTGGTGGGTGAGCAGACAAGCCTCTTGGGCTGGTGAGTGCTGGTCGGCACCAATCCTCTGTGCGGGAATCTCTCCGCTTTGCCCTCCGCACCCCTGTTGCTGCGCTCTCCTCCGTGGCTCCGAAGCTTCCCCCCTCTGCCGCCCGCAGTCTCCGCCCGTGAAGGGGTTTCCTAGTGTTTGGAAACATTTCCTCCTTCACAGCTCCCTCCTACTGGTTCAGGTCCCGTCCCTATTCTTTTTTTTTTTCTTTTACCCTACCCAGGTACATGGGGAGTTTCTTGCCTTTTGGGAGGTCTGAGGTCTTCTGCCAGCATTCAGTAGGTGTTCTTTAGGGGTTTTTCCACATGTAGATATATTTTTGATGTATTTGTGGGGAGGAAGGTGATCTCCACGTTTTACTCTTTCGCCATCTTGAAGCTCATCTCCTCTCCTTTTATTTTATTCACTCTATTCCTCCCTTCAGTGTTGTCAATATGTGCTTGATATATTTAGATGCTTTAATGTTAGGTGCATATATATTTACAACTGTCATATCCTCTTGATGAATTTACCTTTTAGCATTATATAATGATATACTTTGTCTCCACTTATGGTTGTTGACTTAAAGTCTATTTGCCTGATATATTGTAGCTATCCTTGATCTCTTTTGGTTTCCATTTGCATGGAATATCTTTTTCCATCCCTTCACTTTAAGCTTATATGTATCCTTAAATCTTAAGTGAGTCTCTTATAGGCATGTAACTGTCTTGCTTTTCTAAATCCATTCAGCTATTCTATGTCTTTTGATTGGAGAATTTAACCAATTAACATTAGAAGTAATAATTGATAGGTAGCAATATACCAGTTTGTTAATTGTTTTCTGGCTGTTTTGTAGTTCCTTTGCTCCTAATAAGTGTATGCCTTTGTGGTTTGATTTTCCGTAGTAGTGTACTTTTATTTCCTTTTCTTTATCTTTTGTGTATTTGCTACAGGTTTTTTGGGGGGTTACCATGGAGCTTACATAAAACATCTTATATTTATAACATTCTATTTGAAGCTGGTAAGGAGTTAACTACCACTGCATACATAAACACTATCGTATTACTTCCTCCGCAACATTTCATGCATTTGATTTCACAATTTACATCACTTTATAGTGTATCCAGTAAAAATATTTTACTCATAGTTATTTTTAATACATTGCTTTTTAATCTTTATACCAGAGTTAAAAGTGATTTACACACCAACATTACAGTATTACAGTATTTTGAATTGTTCTATATATTAACCATTACCAGTGCTTTTTTTTTTTTTTTTTTACTTTCATAGGTTTTCACATTACTAATTGTCATCTTTTCATTTCATCTTCAACATTTCTTGTAAGGCCGTTCTCCTAGGGATGAACTCCTTCAGGTTTTGTTTGGTGGAAAACTAACTCCTTCATTTCTGAAGGATGGCTTTGCTGGGTAAGACAACCTTTGCAAAAATGCTTGTAGTTTTTTCTACAAGCATTTTTATTTTTATTTTTTATTTTTTATTATTAGTTTCTGCTTTATAACAAAGTGAATCAGTTATACATATACATCTGTTCCCATATCCCTTCCCTCTTGTGTCTCCCTCCCTCCCACCCTCCCTATCCCACCCCCCAGTCACAAAGCACCAATCTGATCTCCCTGTGCTATGCAGCTGCTTCCCACTAGCTATCTTACGTTTGGTATTTATATATGTCCATGCCTCTCTCTTGCTTTTTCACAGTACAAGCATTTTTAATATATCATTCCACTCTGTCCTGGCCTGCAAGGTTTCTTCTGAGAAATCCACTGATGGCCTTATGCAGTTTCCCTTGTAATTGACCACTCTTTCTCTCTTTCTGCTTTCAAAACTCCATGTCTTTGACTTTTGAAAGTTTGATTATAGTATATCCTGGTAAAGCCCTCTTTTGGTTGAAACTGGGGACTTTTGAGCTTCATGTGCCTGGATATCCATATCTCTCCCCAAATTTGGGAAATTTTCAGCCATTATTTATTTAAATAAGCTTTCTGCCCCTTTCTCTCTTCTCCTTTTATCCCCATAACGCATATATTCTTATGCTTGATGGTGTCTCATAAGTCCCATGAACTGTCTTCACCCTTTCATTCTTTTTGTTTTTCTAACTGGATAATTTCATATTACCTATCCTTGAGCTTTCAGGCTCTTTCTTCTGCTTCATCAAATCTGTTCTTGATGCTCTCTATATTATTTTTCCTTTCATTCATTGTATTTTTCAGCTCCAGAATTGTTTTTGTTCTTTTTTAAATGGTTTACCTCTATTTGTTTAACTTCTTGTTTTGTTCCTGATTTCGTTGAGTTGTCTATCTGTGTTCTCTTGTAAATTGCCAAGTTCATTAAAATAATTATTTTCATTTTTTTATAGATCTCCATTTCTTTGCAGTTGCTTACCAGAATATTGTCCTCCTTTGGTGGTGTTATTTTTCCTTGAATGTTTGCATTTCTTGTATCATTGCATGGGTGTGTTCACATTTGATGTAGCAATCACTTCTTCCAGAATTTATGGACTGGTTTCAGTGAGGAAAGCCCTTCATCTATTGGTGGGTACAAGGCTGCCAGCTGGGTGGGATGAAGCAGTTCTGACTCCAGGGAAGGTGCAGTGGTGCAGTCTCTGTGCAGCTCTGTCAGCTGTCATCAGCATCAGCAAAGACTGAAGGAGACATTGGTGGCCAAGGCTGTGGGTGTCTGCAGAAGAAGTGTGGGCTGTTGAGGCCTTCAGTGGTAAACGCTTCTGGGGTCCTCCTGATACCTTTTTCTAGCATGGTGGAAGTCATGGTTGAGGGGATCCTTCGCACCCTGGGTCCAGGTTGTGGACACACTTACTGTGGTTGTGTCTATGATGTTTGATGCATGGGTGCCTATGGAGAAGCCATGGAGACAGAGTCTGGAATGGAGGCATGTGTGAAGCCACTGGAGTGGCTCAGGGGTCTAGGGAGGTGGTGGTGTTAGTGCCTGGGGCACAGGTGAAAGGTGCATGCACTTGCAGAGCAGATATGGAGCAATGGTCTGGATAGCAGGCATGCGTGGTGCATGGATAAGCCTGCTACAGTAGTGGCTTAGGTGTCCCATGTTTGAGCACTTGTGAAGCAGCTAATGGATCTGGGTTCTAGAGGGAAGGTACACCCACTGCAGCAGTGCTCTGGTTTCTGTGGTGTGGGCACTTGCAGATTGGCCGTAGATACAGGGTCCAGAGCATGTGCTCATGGAGTGATAGTGTCTCCAGTGTCTGGGGCATGGGATACCCTACAGTGTCAGTGGCTCTGGTGTCTGAGTTATTGGTGTATGTGGAGTAGCCACGGAGCCAGTTTCTGGAGCATGGGCATGCATGGAGTCTGGTGGCAGGTGCCGGGGTCAGGTGGTAGGTACACATGGAGTGGCCATAGGTCTGGTGTCTAGGGCAAGCACAGTGTTGGGGGGTGTGGCAGCCCTGGTACTGAGGCAGCACAACAGCAGCTTCTTCTTGTAGAGAAGTCTCAGCAGTGTCTCACTCCCTGGGGAGTCTGTGGCAATGTTGGCTGTTGGTTACTTCAGTGGCAAAAGCTGACAGTATCCTCTACAGAGCAGGCTGCTGGGGTCCACACCAACAAACACTATGGGTTCCTCTGCTGTTAAAGCTGCAGAAATTCATGGCTGTCATGGGACCTGTTAAGATCCTCAGAAGCAAAAGTTGCCAGGATCCTCCACAGAGCAGGCCAGTGGGGACTGTATGGGCATCTGCCGCAGGGCTGATACTGATAGCCTCTGCCCTGTTTCTTTGTTCTTAGCCCTCTTCAGATGTCTCTGCCATGCTGATTTCCCCAGCAATCCTTTCTGTGTGGTTATTCTCCATTTTTTTCCCACTGTGTTGCTACAGGCTCTTAATTAGACACTTGAGCCCCCCCAGGGATATTTTCATTTCTGTATAGCTGTCTGTTGTTTTTTGTGGGGGGGGCGGGGATAGAGGCTGGTATCTCCTACTCTGCCATCTTTCTGACATCATTCAGTAGGTCTTTTTCTTCTTTGTGTCTTGTAACAGTTTTTGGCTGAAAGCCTCTTCGTGTGATATTAGTATATCTACCCTTGCTCTCTTTTGATTACTATTTTCTTGGAATAACTTTATCCATCCTTTCACTTTCAACCTATTTATGTCTTTGGCTCTAAAGTGAGTCATTTGTAGACAGCATAAAGATAGATGATAATGTTTATCCATTATGCCAACATCTGCCTTTTAATTGGATAGTTTAATCCATTTATATTTCAAATAATTACTCATAAGGAAGAACTTCTGCCATTTTCTATATATCCTATATCTCATGTTCCTCAGTTCTTGCATTACTACCTTCCTTTGTGTTTTTTAAACATTTTATTTGAGTATAATTGATTTACAATGTTGTGTTAGTTTCAGGTGTACAGCAAAGTGATTCAGTTATACATATACATATATTCATTCTTTCTTTTCTCATATAAGTTATCACAGAATATTGAGTAGAGTTCCCTGTGCTATACAGTAGGTCCTTGTTGGTTATCTTATATGTAGTAGTGTGTGTATGTTCATCCCAAGCTCCTGATTTATCCCTCTCCACCATGTTTTCCCTTCAGTAACCATAAGTTTGTTTCCAGTATCTGTGAGTCTGTCTCTGTTTTGTAAATAAGTTCATTTGCATCATTTTAAAAATTAGAGTCCACATATGAGATATCACATGATATTTGTCTTTCTCTGTGTTTAATTTTATTTTGTATGTGTACAATTTTGATCCCATAAATGGGAAAATGAAAACCAGTACTTTTCCTAATGTTTGGAGGCTGTTGAAACTTCTTCCATTGTTTTTTTTTCCCTACTTTGGAAACTACTCTGTTTCACAGTAGTCACATATTATAAATGCCTGATATGATTAGAATTTTTTTGTATGTACCCTCCCAAATATTACATGAAACACTTTCATTCAAGGGAACACAATTTGAAAATGATCAATTTAACTATTGTAATTTTTTCTAGTTGTCTCCTAGAGTCTCACTGAGTCTTAAATTATCATAGTTTCATAGAATTGAAATAGATGAGTCCTCAGAATCCAAGTGGTTTCTTGTTTCTCTCAATTTATCACCAACACAGATAGTGGTTTCCTAGTCTTAAAGATATCCATGGCTGGTGATTTCACAAACTCCTTCAATAGACTATCTTATTCTTAATTTACATTTATCACTACAAGCCCTTTTTAAAGATCACCCTGAATCTCTCTTTTGTAATGGAAGGTTATTTGCTCCTCTTTTTGCCCTCTTCCTGCCTTATTGGCATTTCTACTTTCCTCTGTTTTTAGCCTTTATGAAGTAACCAGTATTCTTACCTTCTGGTTTGGCTGTTGTGGGAGTGTAAAAATAGACTTCCAGTAGGTCCAGGTAAAGAACACAAAGATGGCATGGTAGAATATGAGGTAGATAACTGAAATTTAAGAAAAAAATCAGTGTTTATGTTATATTTTCATCCATTTCTAAGAGTTCAGTAAGATGTAAATCTCAACAAATCTCTATTTTGTTTTCCTATTACCAAGTATTTTCTAGTATTATTATGAAAGGTTAATTCTTACCTTTTTCCCATGCAGTGACAGAAACAATTTATAATGCCAAATTTGGAACCAGAGACTTTCTGGAAGTTGCGTATTTTAAAAGTTGCCATGTGATTCTGGAAGTAAAGGGGAAATATCCTTTATGACAATGTGGGGGAAACTACTATTGCCAATTGTCATTCTCTCTGCCACTGTGGGTACTGAAAGATAATAACGATAGTATTTACACAGTGCTATAGAGTTTACAATGTGATTTCATAATATTGTCCAATTTTATTTTTTCAACAAGTTTGTGAGACAGGTAACAGGATAAGGACAGTTGATTAACTATCAGGGGTAGTTGATTATCCGAAGTCACACAGCTACTATATAACATAGCCAGGTCTTAAACACAGGACTTCTGACTCTAAATCACAAGTTTTTGTTTCAGTAGCCCCAAAGACTACACACTTTTTTTTAAATATTTTTTTTGATGTGGACCATTTTTAAAGTCTTTATTTAATTTGTTACAATATTACTTTTGTTTTTATATTATGGTTTTTTTGGCCCCGAGGCATGTGGGATCTTAGCTCCCTGCCCAGGGACCGAACCCACACCACCTGCATTGGAAGGCAAAGTCTTAACCACTGGACTGTCAGGGAAGTCCCCAAGACTACACATTTTTGAAATGTGAGTTGTACCTTTGAGATATTTGTGGCTCCCCACCACTTTTGTTTTTATATTCTTTGCCTCCTAGATAGCTCTTCTGATATGGGAAATTTCAGTATTCTCCAAAGAGGTCATTGTAAGACTGAAGGTCATTTTACTGTTTCATTGTGAGTCCTTGCATAGTAAGCTCTGATTACTTCAATCCATCAGGAAGACTCAAGGGAATGATGTGACTCAAGACCAAGTTAATAAGGCTGAGTCTCTCACATATTTATGATGGAATCGAAGAAAGCTGGCCCAGTGTTCCCAGCCCTGTGGTATAAGACCTTTTAAATGTGCTTGTTTTGAGTAATTATGAAATTTCATTTTGAAATTCAAGCAATAGAAAGTAAAAGTAAATGTCTACCACACACATATATCTAAACTCCCCCCTCTTCCTCCTAAGGCATAATACCTATTTTGTGTTTGATGTGTATCATTCCAGATCCTCTATTTTTATATGTTTATATAAGTATATAAACACAGTACACATATGGAATTTTTGTTATATTAAATTTTTTTCATTGTATTTTTGAAAGGTAATACACTCACAAGGTTCAAAATAGTACACAGTGAAAAGTCTCCCTTCTACCCTGTCCCTCAGCCACCCAGTTCCCCTCCCTGGAAGCCACAAATGTCACAGCGTCATGACTTTATTCTGTATCCTATCAGATTTTATACATATAAAAGCACCAAAACAGTGTACTTTTTCACACAAATAGCAGTATTCTGTACACACTGTTTTGCAACCTATTTCTTTTTTACCTGCTATGAGTTGGAGATCATTCCATGGAATATAACTTGGAGAGAGGGAGCTTCCTCATTCTCCTTTTAAAAAGTGGCATGGGATTCCATTGCATGAAGGTACCATAATTTATTTAACCAGATTGTCTCTGATGGAAACTTAGTTTTTCCCCTTCTCTTGCTAATACAAATAATGTTGTAATGAAAAGTTTTATATACATGTCACTGGCACATGTTCTAAAAATATGTATAGGATCAATTCCCTGAAGTGGGATTGCTAGATACAAACACAGGCCTTTTGATAGATACTGCCGAATTGCCATTAAAAAAGTTTTGTTTACTTTACATTCTCCTCACCAATAAATGAGAGTAACTCTTCTTCCACAGCCTAGTCCTTGTGAAATATTATTAGAATTTTTTATCTTAGGCAAGACTTTTAAATTGTTTCTTTCTGTGTTATCCTTTGCTATGTTTTTGTTTCTTTGATTTTACGAGGTTTATACAGGGAAGATTCCATGACTATCTAAGTTACATGGGACATATAGTAACACCTGTTCCTTCAGTATGGAATGGGCGTATGGAGCTTTTGGCTGCAAAGAAATTAGGAGAAAATAATTTTATGTTTACCTTCCCACTGTGCACTTCAAAGACAATAAACTTCAGCAATTTGGATCACTTGAATGATGAGAACTAAACTCTTACACTTGGTAGTATTTTAAGGATATTTACTTTGCTTTAGTTCTAGTGATTGAGATAGGAAGTGTAGGATTTTAACTTGTTCTAGGTCATAGTAAAAATCTATACCTGGCTTAATCATAGAACTAGAAACAGCTGGCTCCCATTTCTGCATTCCATGGTTTCACAGAAGTTATGAATACTTTATAGATGGATGGAAAATGAGGACTCATGAGGTCAAGTGATTAAGTCAATGTCATTCAGTAGATGGGTAGAATAGGGACTATACTATAGATTTCATAAAAATCTAGAGTTGGATGAGAACATAGAGATCATCTAGTTCAACATCCTCATTTTATAGACAGGTAACTGAGGCCTAGAGAGGGTAAGTGACTTGATCAGGGTTACTCAGCAAAGTTACGGAAACACTGGGACCAGAATCCAGGTTTCCTCACCCCCAGTCCAGAGCTCTTTTCCCTAGAGGAGTGGTTCTCAAATTTTAGTGTGCATCAAAATCACTTTGGGAGATTATTAGAATGCAGATTCCCAAATTCT
>NC_136913.1:64343764-64510557 GCF_949752795.1 Hyperoodon ampullatus
TAATTAACATCAGCTTTCTTCCTCTCCCATCCTTCCTCTTAAATCTTAGTGATTTGTTTTCTGACATATGGTGGTAAAAATTGCACAGACTTTAGGGACAGACACACCATGGTTTTGTTCAAAAAGAGGAAAATGGTTTGTTTCCAGTCCTCTTCTTGATAATATATACTTAACATTTCTTTGATTCTTTCATCTTGGGGATAAAGAAGTACACAGAGCAACATTCCTTGGGGAATTATCTTTGTCTACTTTCCCGGTTTAAAATGGATAGTTGAGATGTCATCATTCTGTATGTATCATTTGGATTAAGTATAGCCCAATGCCCCCATGTTGTCAGGGGTATTCACAGAGGACGCTGAAGCAGAACAGAGACGCTTTACTGTCTATATGATGGCTAGGGATTTGTGAGACAATTTTTCACTGGCTGGGGAAGTGGTAGGGTTTGTCATAATCCCAGCTTGGTTCCCTCAGAATCTATTTCCTTTTGTTTATACAACCAATAAGACCTCTACCTCATTAATATGATGTTGACTTGATTTATCTTAGTATTATAAAATTTTAGATTAGAAAGAGCCCTTGGATGTCATTTGGTCCAGCAGGCTCCATGATGAATAAATCTGCTTTGCATTATCCCTAACAATTGGTCACCCAACTTTCATTTGAACACCTGAAGTCACGGGAAACTTATCAACTCTCGGGGAGTCCATTCTATCGCTGGATAACTCTGATTGTTAGACACATCTTTGTCATATTAAGCAGAAATATGTTTCCTGGTAACACCCTCCTGCTGATCCTAACTTTTTTCCCATGGAGAGGAATCATATTTGCTTAAAAACATAGACACTTGTATCTAGACATTTAAAGATCTCTTACAACTCAATAATAAGACAAACAACTCAAAAAAATTAGGCAGAAGACTTGGACACTTCTTAAAAGAAGATATACAGATGGCAAACGAGCACCTGAAAAGATGCTTATCATTAGTCATTACAGAGGGTAAATTAAAACCATAGGAGATACCACTTCATACACAAAAATCCTGACAACACTAAGTGACAGTGAAGATACAGAGCCACTGGACCTCTCATATCACTGATGGAGATATAAAATGGTAGGACTGCTTTGGAAAACAGTTTGGCAGTTTCTTATAAAGATAAACATAAAATTACCACACAACCCAGCAATCCTACTCCTAGGTATTTACCCAAGAGAAATAAAAACACACATTTCCACGAAGGCCTGTACATGTGTATTCTTATCAATTTTATTTATAATAGCCAAAATCTGAAAGCAACCCAAATGCTCATCAGCTGGTGAATGAATAAGCAAACTGTACTACATTTATTATATAGAACACTACTCAGCAATAAAAAGGAACAAACTACTCATACATGCACTGACAAGGATGAATCTTAAATGCATACTGCTAAATGAAAGAAGCCAGATACAAAAAGCTTTGCATTGTAATATTCAATTTATATGACATTCTGAAAAAGGTAAAACTATAGGGACAGAAAACTGATTATTGGTCACCAGGGTGGAAAGTCAGAGAACTCTGGGGAGAGGCGATATTTTGAGGGTAATGTAAATATTCTGTACCTTGATGATAGTGGTGTTTACATCATTGTATACATTTGTCAAAATTCAACAACCTGTACACTAATAAGGTGTGATTCTTATTGTATGTAAATCATATCTCAACAAACCTGACAAAAACAAAAAACAAAGAGATTTAAAAATGGGCCTTTTCCAAGGTAAAGTGATGCAGCCACAAGCCAAGGAACAAAGGCAGTCACTGGAAGCTGGAAAAGATAAGATTCAGAATCTCCTCTTGAGCCTCTGGAGGTAGCATGGCCTGCTGATGCCTTGATTTCAGACTTTTGCCCTCCAGGTCCATGAAAGGATAAATTTCTGTTGGTTTATGTCACTATGCTTATGGTAATTAGTAATGGCAGCCTTAGCAAACTAATATACTCGCTATACTCAGTTTTCTCATCTGTAAATGGGCATATGATAATACTTACTTTATAGGGCTGTAAATGAGAATTAAATGAATCAATATACCTAAGGCACATTAGAGCAGTAGCTGGCACACATTAAGTGCACTTGAAGTAGTATTTATTATGACTCTTTAATAGTTAAGTGACCTTAGTTATCTTTAGCCTCCAGTCCCTTCACCTGTTAACTGATAATAATCAAAATATTTAGTTTAACACCCAAAGAAAATAAATAAGTAAATAAGAAATTAAATAAATAAGAGATTACATGGGCCTTTTCCTTTGATGTCTTTTCATCGTAGATTTTATAACAGTTAGCTATTTATTCTTACTTCCAGTCTAATATTCTTATTTTCCTCATAGCCACATTTAAATGTGTTAGAAGTTATAGGCTGTATGACTGAAAACAGTGTTGACAGGTACACAGCTAGGGTAGGAAGCAAAATCATGTCTCTGAAACCTAGCATTGGCTGAACTCTGGATGATCTTTCCTCACACACATAGATCTCACCATTTTGGCTCCATACATTCCTGCACCAAATGGTAGCCAGATACAAGTGGGGGCTGCAGGAGACATATTGGGAAGGGCACAGGAGCATGGAAGTTCCAGCCCAGCTCACTGGGGAGGAGCAAATTGAAGCTTGGGAGAGTCATATCTTTGAAATGGTACATATAGATGTAGCTATAGCAAAAGAGACTTGTCAAAATGTAAGGGAGGAAAATCACTTTTTAAAACATTTATCAAGTGGTGTGTACTATACACACCACTGAATCTTGCTTCATCCTTAACCTCTGCAGTGACTACAAAGGACTTACACTTTCTATTTTATCCACTTCTATACTGTTTGCATTTTATGAGGTTCTATTACCTTTATAATCAAGGAAAACAATAAAGTTTTGTTTTTTAAGTTCATCATCGAGGAATGGTTAAATAAATCATAGTATCAATATATCCATGCCATGGAATAATTTGAGGTCATTAAAAAAATGAAATATGTTTGTATATACTAATATGGAAAGACCTTTATGATATATTATTAAGTGAAAAAAGTAAATCATAGGAAAATATGCACAGTATCATCCAGACTAAAAAACAACCAATCCTAAACAAATTATACAAATCCATAATCATATGTTTATATGTAAATACAGAGAGAAAGATCTAGAAGGATACAAATCAAACCAAATATACTAGTTATCTGTGAATAGAAATTGATAGGGGAGGGGGGAGTGTGAGGAGGACATTATTTTTTATCTTACATATTTTTGTTTAGTTTAAATTTTCAATAAGCATTATTTTGGTAACAAAATTATATTGATATAAATCAGCATATTGATACTAATTATTATAATTATATATAATTATTATAGTTACACTAATATTAACATCAACATAATATTCTTTTAGAAGTCGGTTAGCCCATAAAGAGAGCTTTTGTCTGGTTCCCAAATCCTCATTACAAAGTAATTTTACAATAATAAATATAAAATAGTGTATTATACCCATGCACTTATGGTCAATTAATCTACAACAAAGGAGGCCAGAATATGTAAAAGAATGAAATTAGAACATTCTCTAACAGCATACACAAAAATAAACTCAAAATGGATTAAAGACCTAAATGTAAAACTGGATACCATAAAACTCCTAGAGCAAAAAATAAAAAGGCAAAACACTCTCTGACATAAATCACAGCAATATCTTTTTGGATCCGTCTCCTAGAGTAATGGAAATAAAAACAAAAATAAACAAATGGGACCTAAGTAAACTTAAAAGCTTTTGCACAGCAAAGGAAACCATAAACAAAACAAGAAGTCAACTTACAGAATGGAGAAAATATTTGCAAACAATGCGACCAACAAGAGATTAATCTCCAAAGCATAGACACAGCTCATAAAGCTCAATATAAAAAAAAAACCCAATCAAAAAATGGGCAGAAGATCTAAATAGATATTTCTCCAAAGAAGTCATATAGATGGCCAAAAGGCACATGAAAAGATGCTCAACATCACTAATTAGAGAAATGCAAATCAAAACTACAATGAGGTATCACACACCAGTCAGAATGGCCATCATCAAAAAGTTTACAAAAATAAATGTTAGAGAGGGTGTGGAGAAAAAGGAACCCTCCTACATTGTTGGTGGGGATGTAAATTGGTACAGCCACTATGGAGAACAGTATGGTGGGTCCTTAAAAAACTAAAATTAGAGATACCATATGATCCTGCAATCCCACTCCTGGGCATGTATCCAGAGAAAACTCTAATTCGAAAAGATACATGCACCCCAATATTCATAGCAGCACTATATACAATAGCCAAGACATGGAAGCAACCTAAGTGTCCATCAACAGATGAATGGATAAAGAAGATGTGGTATATATACACAATGGAATACTCAGCCATAAAAAAGAATGAAATAATGCCATTTGCAGCAACATGAATGGACGTAGAGATTATCATACTAAGTGAAGTAAGCCAGACAAATATCATATGATATTGCTTATATGTGGAATCTAAAAAAAAATGATACACTTGAACTTATTTACAAAACAGAAACAGACTCACAGACATAGAAAACAAACTTATGGTTACCAAAGGGGAAAGGGTGGAAGGGATAAATTAGGAGTTTGGGATTCAAATATACACACTACTATATATAAAATAGGTAACCAACAAGGACCTACTGTATAGCACAGGGAACTATACTAAATATCTTGTAATAACTTATAATGGAAGAGAATGTAAAAAAAAGTGTATATATATATATATATATATATATATATATATATATATATATGTATAACTGAATCTCTTTGCTGTACACTTGAAACTAACACAACACTGTAAACCAACTATATTTCAATAAAAAATGAATATAAAATGGAGAAAAGACAGTCTCTTCAATAAGTGGGGCTAGGACAGCTGGACAGCTACATGTGAAAGAATGAAATTAGAACATTTTCTCACACCATATACAAAAATAAACTCAAAATGAATTAGGTGAATAAACTCACCAAAATGTGACTGGTAACCATAAAACTCCTAGAAGAGAATGTAGGCAGAACACTCTGACATAAATCATAGTAATATTTTTTTGGATCTGTCTCCTAAGGCAAAGGAAACAAAAGCAAAAATAAACAAATGGGACCTAATTTAAATTATAAGCTTTGCACAGCAAATGAAACCATCAACAAAATGAAAAGACAACCTACTGAATGGGAGAAAATATTTGCAAATGATAAGGGGTTAATATCCAAAATACATAAACAGCTCATACACTCAATATCAAAAAAAAAACAATTAAAAAATAGGCAGAAGACCTGAATATTCATTTTCCTAAAGAAGACATACAGATGGCCAACAGGCACATGAAAAGATGTTCAACATTATTAATCATCAGAGAAATTCAAATCAAAACCATAATGTCACCTCACAACTGTCGGAATGACTATCATCAAAACGAACACAAATAACAAATGTTGGTGAAGATGTGCAGAAAAGGAAACCCTCATACACTGCTGGTGGGAATGTAAATTGGTGCATCCACTGTGGAAAACAGTATGGAAGTTTCTCAGAAAACTAAAAATAGAACTACCATATGATTTGGCAATTCCACTCCTGGGTATATATCCAAAGAAAACAAAAACACTAATTGAAAAAGATACATGCGCCCCAATATTCATAGCAGCATTAACACATATATATGGAATTTAAGAAAAAAAATGTCATGAAGAACCTAGGGGTAAAACAGGAATAAAGACACAGACCTACTTGAGAATGGACTTGAGGATATGGGGAGGGGGAAGGTAAGCTGTGACAAAGCGAGAGAGAGGCATGGACATATATACACTACCAAACGTAAGGTAGATAGCTAGTGGGAAGCAGCCACATAGCACAGGGAGATCAGATCGGTGCTTTGTGACTGCCTGGAGGGGTGGGATAGGGAGGGTGGGAGTGGGGGAGACGCAAGAGGGAAGGGATATGGGAACAGACGTATATGTATAACTGATTCACTTTGTTATAAAGCAGAAACTAACACACCATTGTGAAGCAATTATACTCCAATAAAAAAACCCAAAAAAACATTATTTACAATAGTCAAGATATGGAAGCAACCTAAGTATCCATCAACAGACGAACAGATATAGATGTGGTGTATATATATATATATATATATATATATATATATATATACACAATGGAATACTACTCAGCCATAAAAAAGAATGAAACTTTGCCATTTGCAACAACATGGATGGACCTGGAGGGTATTATGCTTAGTGAAATAAGTCATTGACAGAGAAAAACAAATACTGTATGTTATCACTTATATGTGGAATCTAAAAAATAAAACAAACTAGTGAATATAGCAAAAAAGAAACAGACTCACAGGTATAGAGAACAAGCTAGTGGTTACCAGTGGGGAGAGGGAAGGGGGAAGGGGCAAGATAGGGGTAGAGGATAAAGCGGCACAAACTACTATGTATAAAGTAAATAAGCAACAAGGATATATTGTATAGCTAGCACAGGGAATAACTGAACTATAAACTGAACATAATCTATAAAAATTTTGAATCACTCTGTTGTACGCCTGACACTAATATAGTATTGTAAATCAACTATACTGTAATTTTAAAAAAGGAAAACAAGAACAACAACAACAAAATAAATTGAAGATTCCCTATACAGTATGGAGGTGAGTATAAAAGATCATATTGTGGCCCAAACTTTTTCTTCCCAATGTCCTCTCACCCTGATGGTGTCTAATATATCACCAATAAATTAAGGTTAGTATAATTTTAAAAAGTGACACAAAGCAGAGTTTTCAAATGGAAACCTGAATAAGTTATTTTATTAGTTTGCTAGGGCTGCAATGAAAAGTACTACAGACTAAGTGGCTTAAACAACAGAAATTTTCTTTCTCACAATTTTGGAGGTTGGAAGTCCAAGATCAAGGTGTCGACAAGGTTGTTTCTTCTGAGGCTTCTCCTCTTGGTTTGTAAATGGTGATCTTCTCCCTGTCTCTTCACATGGTCTTCTCTCTGTGTGTGTCTTTTTCCTAATCTCCTCTTCTTATAAGGACACCAGTCATATTGATTAGGGCCCATCCTAGTGACCTCATTTTCATTTAATTACCTCCTTAAAGACCCTATCTCCAAATATGGTCATATCCTAAGTTACTGGAGGTTAGGATTTCAACATATGAATTTTGAGGGGACACAATTCAGCCCATAACGGTTCTATTATTTAGGAATTGCACCTATTTCTAAAAAGGTAAATAATTACAATCATTTTTAACTTTAAATGGGAAACTAGAGAATTTAGTGTGCAAAACATTCAAAATACAAATGAATTCTCAGATAATGAGTTAAACGTTTGCTTAAAATGATTGATGGCCCTTTTTGAAGATGAACAACTGTGGTCAATACATTACTCTTGATTATATGTGGATTGCCTGACAGATTGTGCCTAATCTCATTTCTAAATTCATCCCTTAGCCTTACCAATCCTTGGACTCTACCAAATTTTTAACCTCTAGTTTATCCCATAGCCTCACTTTAGGAGTAGAGGAGGGAAGACCTTCTACTCAAGATCTTCAAAATACAGATAGTAAGATGCTGAATGAGATCATCCATGCAAAACACTCTTATGAAAGCAAATATGGTGTTTTCTAGTACGGTCTATGGAAGAACAGACGGCCTCATGCCTTAAAGAATTTCTGAGTCCTGTATAATCAAGGATGACATAATATATAATATTCTGGACTGTGGTTCAGATGATCTGAGCTTTAGTCCTTTCTGTGCACTAGAATCAGCATGACTAGGTCAAAATATTTTACTTCCTGGGGTCTCAGCTGTTCTACTTACAAAATATGAGTGCAAGGATTTTGACAATATATTTGCAAGGGTAGTAGTTGGAATTATAGTCCTGAAATATGTTATCCTTCTTAGAAGAAAGATCTTTTAGGTCCTTTCCAATGTTGATAATAATAGTATCTATTACTACCTATTTTGTACTTATCATATGCCATGCACTATGCCAAGAGACTTACATACATCATCTCATTTAGTGCTTTAAACCATGAAAGGTAGGTATTGTTATTCCCATTTTACAGAGGAAGAAAGTGAAACTTAGCTTAAGTTCCCCAAGGTCATATATATAGTAAGCGGCAAAGTCAAGATTTGATCCTTGGTACATCTGACACCAAAGTCTGCTAATTTGCTACTTAACAGTGCATTAGAGATTGAAATTTATCAGGAAGTGTATTAGTTTCCTAGAGCTGCCATAACAAATTATCACAAACTGGGTGGCTTAAAACAACATAAATTTATTCTCTTACAGTTTTGGAGGCAAGAAGTCTGAAATTAAGGTATAGGCAAGGCCATGTTCTCTCTGAAGGCTCCAGGGGAGGATGCTTCCTTGTCTCTTCCTAGCTTCTGGTCATTTCTGGCAATCCTTGGTGTTCCTTTGTGGCAACAAATCTCTAATCTCTGCTTCTGTCTTCACATGGCTGTCTTCTCTCTGTGTGTATCTGTGTATCCAAATTTCCCTCTTCTTATAAGGACACCAGCCATAGGGTCCACCCTAATCCAATGTGACCTCATCTTAACTTGATTGCATCTGCAAAGATCCTATTTTTAAATAAATTCACATTCACAGGTTTTGGGTGGACATGAATTTTGGAGGGACACTCTTCAACCCAGTAGAGGAACCATTAAGCAGACAAGAAATGGAAAAACTTTTGCAGTATGTCTGACTATGGTTTTCCTAAGCTGTGAATAATGAATAAAAGGTTACGTGATTTGAGGCTTTCATTTCTTTGTCCCTTATGTTTTCTTTGCTTATGCCAAATAATGTTCCTACTGGAAGTCATATGTTGTACTGTATTCTAAGTTAATAGTGTAGTATAATTTGAAAGAAGTCACAGATTCACATGGTTAGAACTGACTTCAGATACTCATTAGGCCTGTTGGTCTGCTTCTAGGCAAGGCTCACTGATTCATGCCAGATAGCTGGGTGCCTGGTACTTCCTGAATAGTTTTCATGGCATCTCCTAGTAACCTGCCCTAGTGTTCAGAAGCTCTTTTCAAGTCTAACTTTCAAACTTCTGGCTACAATTGAATCTAATTTTAGTTTATGGATTCTACTGTGTTGAGAATCCTGACATATAAAAAAATGTTACAATGAGATTGTTAATACTTAACATTTACAAAGCAGTTTAATGCTACATATTTTACTCCTATATACTTTTATTCCTTCTAGCTTACAGTAAATCTGTAAGATGTTATTAAACTAGCCTTATTTTACAGAAATTGAAGTTCAGAGAAGTTGAGTTACTTACCAAAGGTCATAGAGCTAGTAAATGATAGAGCTGGAACTCCAACCCACATCTTCTGTCCCTAAATCCTGTGCTTTGTCCCATTACACCCCACTTCAGAATAAAGAAGCAAAGTCTAATCTTATTTTTTTAGTGTTTTGATAAATTTAAGAGCTATCAGGAGAGAAGTGCTTTGGAATTACAGAATTCTAGAGTCAGAGGGACCTTAAAATCATACATTGTGGTAACAGTTTCCTAAAGAGTTCAAATTCTGGTAACTGGATTGATGCTATTAGAAAAGCTTTGAACTGAGTTTGGCTTACAAATGACACTCTACACTGTTGTGGTTGAGTTCATTGACAACACACAAGAAATGAAAATATACTACTTTGGACACTAGAAAAATGATCATTTGAGCATCAATTTTCTGAGTAAGGAGGTCAACTAAGCAAATGAGGGAGTTGTACACTAAAAAGTAAAAAGAACAAGTATAGGTTTGCTTAACAGCATGGACTTTGAAATCAGGTAGTTCTGGGTTTGCATCCTACCACTTACTAGCTAGATGACCCGGGATAAGTTACTTAACCTCTCTAAACTTCAGTTTCCTTCTCAATAAAATGGATATAAGAATGTCTACATCATTGTGTTGATGTAAATATTGAAAGATTATACACACACACACACACACACACACACACAATACTTAGCAGGGTACTCTGCACAATAAGTTGTAGTTTCCAATAATAATAACAATAATATTGTCATTATTCCTATTATGGTGGAGCATCATCTAGGCCCCCACCCAACTTATCTTGAAAGGTTATTGTGGAAAATGACATTTATTTATAAATACTTATATATGTATACAGAAAATGATCTCTGACTTTAAGAACCATCCATAACAATAAGAGGCAACTCAAGACTTGCTCTAAGGCTGTAACAAAAGTAGCAAACATTTATTAAGTCATCAGTATGTGCTTTATTCACCACTGTTCTAAGGGCTTTACGTGCATACCTCATTAAATTTTCATAATAACTGTATGAAATAGGTATTATTATTATTTCTATTCTACATATGAATAAAGTGAGCACAAGGAGGTCAAATAATTTACTAGGAAGTAGTGGAGCCAGGATTTGAATTTAGACAGTTCTCATACTTTTAACTACAATGCTCTACTATCTTCCTACCACTCTGCTCTATTGTCTCTAGAGCCAACACTTCTGTTAAATGAGTAATAGCAAACTGCAGCTTTAAAACAGCATAATATGAAAGTTATGTAGTTAATGAATTACAACAATTCCCATGAAGTGAGAATGAAAAGTGGCTATATGAATACTTATTGTTATACCTGATAAAATAATGTGAAACTAAAGGTTTGTTAAGACACATGTTTAGCTTACACATTTTTTAATGAAGAATGCCTCAGTCTGTTTAGAATGGTAGTATAAATTGCAGATCAATCCAAGATGGGGGTGAGGAGTGAAGAGTAGTATAGCAAATATATTGGAACTGTGATGGTGAAGGACTTAGCCCTTAAAAGCCCTGCTGTGGGGCCCTTACTCCATGCCTTGAAGAGGGAATGAATTGGGCAGAAAGGCAAGGTACCTAGGGCAATAGTGATGAACCAAGAGAAAGCCTAGGGTTAGTATGGCAAACAGAGTGGCTACCTGTGCCCTTTTCTATCATAAATCCTGGTAACTTCAAATTCCTGTCCTACAGCCAGAGGAGCTACTTAAAATATGTTCTGCTCTATCTCTGGGTAAGCTTCCTAAAAATCATTATCCTAAACTTTCCACTAACCTCAGTGTATTCCTGGGAGAGTTGCTCAATTTTTAGGCTTTAATGTAATTCACTTTTAGACAGAAAGAGGGATGCAGTCCTGACCAAAACAATTTATAATACCTGCTTACCTTTTTCTGCTGGGCTCAAGACAGTCACTGTGAAAAGAGAGAGAAAGGTCAAGATTAGTGATACTTAGAAACATTATTTTTCTAATGCATTTTTCCGTAGCATCATTTTTAGTAATTTATTCAATGATACTTTAGGAAACCACCAGCCTGCTAACATAACAGAAGGCAAGGATGATTAAATTCTATCTTTTGCTACCTTCCTTCATTTTAAACCTTGAATAAGAATTTCTACTCATTCAACAAATACAAGGATAATCTGACTTTTAAAAAGCCAACAAATGGGAAACACTCAAGCTATATAACATGGCAGTAAGAACTTAAAAGATGATAAATTAGGAGATGACTATTCATTTTCCCAAAGTATTCACTGTAGAACATCTTTAAAAACCAAGTTTCTCTTGTATATTTAGAGGCAATATAGTGTAGAGGTTGCATGCGAGCTCTGATGTCAGATTTTCTGGGTTAGAAGCCCAGTTGCACTATTTTGTGACCCTGGGTAAGTTCCTTAACTTCCATAACATTGCCTACCTCACAAGGTTACTTGAGAATTAGATGAGTTAATGTATGTAAATGCTGTCTAGAATAGTATGTAGCACGAGGCAAGTACTTAATGAATATTAATTATTATATTTGAATGAAGATTTCATAGAATATTAGAACTGGAAGGGACTTTAGCGATTATCTTGTTTATCTGCCTCATTTACAGATGCGAAAAATGGACTAGAGTCATATCATATGATTTGTCCAAGGTCACAGAACAAGTTAGTGGTGGAGTTGGGACTATATTCCAGTCTCCAGGACTTTTTCCATGTATTATGTCTACCTTCTCCAATCATTCCTTGTTGGCTTACTGTGATATATATGTAACTTCTGTTCAGAATGTCATTTGTACAAAATGGGGCCTACCTGTCTTTACTCACCACCAACATCTGTGTGCATCTGTACTAGGTGCTAAGGTAAAGTGAAATTATAAGGCATAGATCTCAATCTTGAGAAGCTATTAAATTAAAGTAGTTTTCATACACATTGTTAAACTCTTAAGGATCAGAAAAGGGGAAAAATCCAAACAGAGAATGAGACTATACTCTAGGGGTTATTTCCTCAGGTTCTTCATTAGTCATAACTTCTCCTCTTTATTTGCAGGTCTATTTTGTTGAGTCTTTAAAAAATGCTCCTTGTAATGATCTTTTGAATGGACTTTGTTAAAACTGTTCCATTTTGTCTGTGCTAAAAATCCGACCAGATGATGTCCTCTTTTTTCTAATACACTGGCCTGGAGATTGATACCAATTTCTTTTTTTTTTCTTTTCAGTTAGAGAATCCTGGTTAAGAATGATTGACAGAAGCACATCCTCTACTTTGACAAATGGAAGTGGAAACAAGAAGTCTTGATGGGCCAACATGGGACTTCATGGTTTTGCACATACATGTTGTGTGACTACATCAGTCCCACTAGGCCCTGAATTGGGTTAATAACATCTCTTTAAAATGGAACTAGAGAGAGCACAGTTGCTTGGAGAACAATATTAATAAAGAGTAGTTGACAAATTGCTGTTTGGTATATCTCCTTCTACCTCTATCGATGAACAATTACTGCAAAACAAAAAGTGGAGATCCTAACTCCCATTTGCTTGGTCACTTGCTAGAGCATTTGTGGGTGAGGGAAGGAGAACATCCAGTGCTTTGCAGATATTGGAATGAGACAATGTATATAAGAGAAAAATGGGTGGGGACCTGTGAAGTCTCTAGGTGGGGGATGTTTTTAAGTAATTTTAGGACCATCATGTGCAAGTGGGATTGGTTTATATGATCCAAGAACAGAGGGCAGAAATAGAATCAATGAGTAAAAACTGCAGGTCAACACATTTCAGTTCAATAAAAGAGAAGATAATGATGATGATGATGATGATGATGATGATAACGATGGGCAGCCAGACTGGCAGGATTGGGAAGGAATAAGTTTCCCATTATAAACACTTGGAAATGTCCTGTAGGACATTTAGACATTAGTTAGGTATTGGACTTGACTTTTAAAGTCTTTTCACTCCTAAAATCTATACGGAGTCAATAAGTCTAAGGGAAAAATATTTTCTTGTAAAATTCCCTGTTAGAAGTTACATACTTCTGAGAAAAAAAAAAGTGGTCTTTATTCTAAAACATTGTGGCACTTATCTTGGTAGTTCTGCCTTTCCTTTATTTTTCTAATATTGCCTTTTGCGTTATTAAAGGAAAAGACTAAGATACTTCAGTCATATTTAAAATGAAAATGACTAAACTTTTCTAAAATGAATCCTTTCTCATGAATCTCTTGGGGAAATGTACACTTAGCCATACAATGGGTAATTTGTCATGCATGATTATAGAGTGATGTGGTGATATGTGTAATTATACACCTGCTCTGTTCCTTCAAATTTTAGCTCACTACCCAGCAAGTTAAGTGACTGGGGTTATCATCAAATAGCTTTTTTTTTTACTCTCTCCTCTTTTCTTTTACCTGTTTACTGACTCTTTGCAACCAAGTATGGAGAAAAGGTATGGAAGGGTAGAATATATGCAAGGGCTTTTCATCAAAGACAACTAGTTTCAAACGAAAGCATATATCATGACTTCCTTTAAATAGACACATTTTAGAATTCACAGAAGGGTATTGGTAGAATAAACGTAATTTGGGACTATATGCGGATGGTCAACAATGTTAGTCCAAGGACATGGAAGAAATTCTACAACAGTGCTGTCCAAGAGAAATATAATACAAACCATGTAATTTAAATGTTCTAGTAGGAACATTTTTTAAAGTTAAAAATAATAAAAAAGTGGAGTTAACTTTAATAATATATTTTATTTAATCCAATATATCAAAAATATCATTTCAACATGTTATCTGCACAGATTATTAACTATATATTTTGCATACTTCTTTTTGCATTAAATTTTTGAAATCTGGTGCATATTTTAAGTTTTCCAGCACATCTCAATTCAGATGCCATATTTCATGTGTTTAATAGCCACATATGGCTAATGGCTACCAAATTAGTGAAGCTCAAAAGGACTTGTGGAAGGAGAGTGGGAAGGCTGAAAATATGAGTCTAGTGAGATGAGTGCTTAGTTACACCATGAAGTTCTCTTTTAATTGACGACTCATTTGGGAAGGGAGTTTATTGCAGTGATGTTTAGCAATCATCACTGATGAATATCGTATGTATTCATATTCTGGCTCTGTCACTTACTTGTTCTGTGATTAATTATTTAATCTCTTTGTGCCTCAGTTTTTTCATCCATAAACTGAGGATAAATTAATTTATGTTATAAGGTTGTTATAGGAACTAAATTATAAAATACATGTAAAGTACTTGGGTGCCTGATACATAATAGGTAGTTAATTATTGTTAGCTATTTATTATTTTTCTGAAAAAGGTAAACTGTTCAGTGAGCTTAGGTTTTATAATAGTTTGGGACAAAACAAGTCTTATTTTTAAAATTATTTATGATATTGATCCCAAAGTTAAATAGGATGGTTTTAAAATAATGTATTCAATGTCAAAATGAATATATTTGATACTCACTTTTTCCAATAGATGTTTCTTATACTTTAGGTTAGGAGAGAGAATAGAATTTGAAATGGAGAACCTAGATACATTTCTCATTATGTTCTGCTTGTTGAAAGCCAACTAATCATGCCAGTCTTCATGTACTCCTCTGAAAAAGTTACTCATACTAGCCATTCATTTACTTTTTCAGCAGCCATTCCCAAATCTAGATGATTTTAATACCCATCTAAGGAACTGATAAAAATATAGAGTCTAAGGCCCCCTTCATATAACACATCTCTGGGTGGAGGTGTAGGAATCTGTATTACAAAAAACTCAGCAGGTGATTATGATTATCAGCCAGGTTTAAGAATCATTGGACTTATTTTAGATGTTTCATATGATACTTAACTACTCAGATGTGATGCTTTTGACTGTTTCATATATGGATGAGTTATAAAACTATTTTAGATATAAGAATACCATGATTCATATAGGCTTAAATGGATAGCTGTTACTTCTATAGAAACTTGGTTTCTAGAAACTGTTCCTTCTGTTTTTTTGCCTTATCAGTTTTCATGTCTTCTGACTCTCTTTGAAGAAATTCTAGCTTCTCAGTAGAATTATTTCCTGGACCTTTTAATTTTAATTTCAAAATGGATACTGTTAATCACCAAAAATGGCAGAGTAGGGAATTCCAGGCTTCTGTCCTTCCCTAAAGGCCATGAATGAAGTGGCAGAAACTGTCAGAATCAACTTTTGCAGAACTCTGGAAACTGAAAGTTGGGACCTTGAAAAGAAAACAAAATTTACAAACCTTTAACTAGACTGGACAAGAAAAAAGAAGGGAAGACTCAAATTACTAATATCATAAATGAAAGTGGAGATATTAATAGAGAACATTCATAAATGGAAAGGATTATAATAGAATAGTAGGAACAATTTTATGCTAACAAACTGGATAACCTAGATGAAATGGATAAATTCCTAGAAACACAGAAACTACCAAAACAGACAAAAGAAGAAAGAGAAAATCTGAGCATATTTTTAACAAGTAAAAGATTGAATCAGTAATCAAAACCTCCCAACAAAGAAAAAAGCCAAGACCAGATGGCTTCACTGGTAAACTGTACTAAATATTTAAAGAATTAACACCAATCGTTTTCAAACTCTTACAAAAAATTGAAGAGAATTCATAAACTTTGTCCATCCACATTTATATGTTTTCATGCAGTTCTTTGGATAAGTGGGGTTAATGTTATTTACTGGTGATAATAATCAAGACTAATACATGAATCTTAAAAATGATTAAAAACCAATAGCAGGGCTTCCCTGGTGGCGCAGTGGTTGAGAGTCCACCTGCCAATGCAGGGGACACGGGTTCGTGCCCCAGTCCGGGAAGATCCCACATGCCATGGAGCAGCTAGGCCCATGAGCCATGGCCGCTGAGCCTGTGCTTCCGGAGCCTGTGCTCTGCAACGGGAGAGGCCACAACAGTGAGAGGCCCGTGTACCGCAAAAAAAAAAAAAAAAAAAAAAAACAATAGCTGTAGGCTTAAGGAAAACTTCATTATTATTTAGAAAAACTAATATGATCAAATTTGATTTCATTCTAAATCCATTCACATTATCATAAGATATTATATTTGTCTATGAAAGAAAAAGAAAAGCTGCTGGATTTAAGTAAAGAATCATCTTACCCTTAAGTAACAACTTAAATAGAGCAAATTATATAAATTCTGGCTAGTGGTGAGGGGGAAGTTTCTGCCAGCTGAGGAATAAAAGACATTATTCTGCCATTTGCTACAACATATGTGTTCCAATGCTAACTATTAAAATCTTGATTACGATTTATGTACAGCCATTTCAAATATAAAACCCCATATTAAACAGTAAGTTTGTGAAAGCAAGCTCAAGTTCCTCATTAAAGATTATTTTCAAAAAGTTAAAAAAAATAATTGAAGAGAACACTTTCTAACTCATTCTATGAGGCCAGCATTGTCCTGACACCCATGCCAGATAAAGACATCACAAGAAAAGAAAACTACATACATCTTTTATGAATATAGATGCAAAACTACTCAAGCAATTACTAGCAAACCAAATTCAACAGCATATTAGAGGATTACACATCATGATCAAGTGACATGCACCCAAGAAATATAAGGGGTGATTCAACACATGAAAATCAATTATGTAATACAGTACATTAACAGAATGCAGGAAAAAATCCACACATTCATCTCAATTGATGCTAGAAAAGCATTTGACAATATTCCACACACTTTCATGAAAAAAAAATGCTCAAGAAATGAGAAATAGAAGAGAAGTTCCTCAACTTGATAAGGGGCATTTATGGAAAACCCACACCTAACAGCATACTCAATGGTGAAAGGTTGAAATCTCCCTCAGCTAAGAAATAGGGTCAGGATGTTGATTTTCATCAATTCTATTCAACATTGTACTGACAGTTCTAGCCAGTGCAACTAGGCAAGAAAAAGAAAAAAAGCATCCAAATTGGAAAAAAGAAATAAAATTATTTTTATTTGCATATAATATGATTCTAGGTATAAATAATTCTAAAGAATCCACCAAATAAAACCCTCTTAGAACCAATGAACAAATTCAAGCAAAGTTGCAGAACACAAGATCAACACTCCATATCAGTTTTATTTCTAAATACACTAGCAGTGAACAATCAGAAAAGGAAATTAAGAAAGCTATTCCATTTATAATAGCATCAAAAAAATACTTGGGAATAAATTTAGCCAAGGAGGCTCAGGACTTATACACTTAAAATTCCAACACACTGCTGAAAGTGACTGAAGACCTAAATAAATGAAGAGATATCCCATGCACATGGATTGGAAAACTTGATTTTAAGATGGCATTCTCTTCAAAACAATACACAATTCAGTACAATCCTTATCAAAATTCCAATGAATATTTTGCAGAAGTGTAAAAGCTGATCCTAAAACTCATATGGAATTGCAAGAGACCCTAGCCAAAAGTCTTATAAAAGAAAAATAAAGTTGGAGGACTCACACATCTTGACGTCAAAATTTAAAACAAAGTTATGGTAATCAAAACAAGTGTGGTACTGGCAAAGGAACAGACAAACGAATCAATGGTACAGAATTAAGAGTACAGAAATAAATCCAGAGCTCTATGGTCAATTGGTTTTTGACAATCATGTCAAGGTTATTCAATGGGGTAAGAATAGTCTCTTCTATAAATGATGCTAGCACAACTGCATAGCCATATGCAAAGAATGAGCCTGGACTCCTCCCTCACACCATACACAAAAATGAACTCAAAATGGATCAAAGACTTAAATGTAAGAGATAAAACTATAAAACTCTTAGAAGAAAACACAGGGGTAAATCTTTATGACCTTGCATTTGGCAATGGGTTCTTAGATATGATACCAAAAGCATAGGCCACAAGTAAAAAATATAGATAAATTGAACTTTATCAAAATTAAAAACTTTGTGTATCAAATGATGCTATCAAGGAAGTGAAAAGACAATTCACAGAATGGGAGAAAGTATCTGTGAATCATTTATCTGATAAGGGTTGAGTATCCAAAATACATAAGGAAATCTTATAATTCAACAACAAAAAGATAAATAACCCAATTAAAAACGTGCAAAGGACTTGAATAGACATTTCTTTAAAGAAGATATACAAATGGCCAACAAACACATGAAAAGATGCTCAGTATCACTAGTCATCAGGGAAATGCAAATCAAAATCTCAGTGAGATACCACATCATACCCACTATGATGGCTATAATTAAAAAAAGGAAAATAACAAGTTTTGGTGAGAATATGGAGAAATTGGAACCCTCCAACATTACTGATAGAAATGTAGATTGTGCAGCCATTGTAGAAAATAGTTTGGAGATTCCTCAAAAAGTTAAACATAGAATTAACATACAGCCCAGGGCTTCCCTGGTGGCGCAGTGTTTGAGAGTCCGCCTGCCGAGGCAGGGGACACGGGTTCGTGCCCCGGTCTGGGAGGATCCCACATGCTGCAGAGCGGCTGGGCCCGTGGGCCATGGCCGCTGAGCCTGCACGTCCGGAGCCTGTGCTCCGCAACGGGAGAGGCCACAACAGTGAGAGGCCCGCGTACCGCAAAAAATAAAAAATAAAAAAAAATAAATAAACATACAGCCCAGCTTTACCACCCCTCTCCCTGGTATTTACACAAAAGAGTTGAAAACAAGTATTTAAACAAATACTTGTACATCAATGTTTATAGCAGCACTATTCAGAATAGACAAAAAGTAGAAACAACCCAAATGTCCATCAACCATCAAGGGATGAATGGATAAGATGGATAAAGTGTGGTATACAATGGGACATTATTCAGCTATAAAAAGAAATGAAGTACTGTTACATACTACAATGTGAATAAACCTCAAAAACATTACACCAATTGAAAGAAGCCAGGCACAAAAGGAGATATACTGTATGATACCACTTATGTGAAACATCCAGAATCCATAGACAGAACACAGATTAGTGGTTGGTAGAGACTAGGGGAAGGAGCGAATGGGGAGTGACTGTCTAATGCCTATGAGGTTTTCTTCTGGGGTGATGAAAGTGTTTTGGAACTAGATATTAGTGATGGCTGTATAACATTGCGAATGTACTAAATGTCACCAAATTGAATGCTTTAAAATGGTTAATTTTATGTTATGTGAATTGTACCTTAAAAAATGGATCCTGTTACTTTTCTCCCCGTTTAAAGTCTAAGCTTATTTTCTTGAGTCAAGCAGAATCTTATATCCTCATTAATAATAGTAATAACAAGTTATTATTTAATGAGCTCTTACAATGTGCTGTCAACTGTGATGTATGCTTTTCATGCACCATATTATTTAAATCTCATAACAATGCTATAATGGCATATAGTAGGTGATAAGGAAGTATTTGTGGTATGAATGAACAACTATATAAGCAAAGTGCACGTGAGGCAACTGAAGCTGAGAGAGATTAGGTAAGTTGCATCAGGTACCCTAATTAGTAAGTGGCAGAATCCAAACTCAGATTTATAAGACAAAAATACCACTTTTGACTTCAGCTCTAACCTGATATTAGGGAGAAAGACATCAGGTTCTGTTTTTAGAAAGAAGTTAGGTCCTTAATATTACCTTTTGAGTCATACTGAAACTCAAATCTGTTGTTTTGGTTGTGTTGCTTTGGTTATCAGGCAGCTTTGATATCCGATTCTATATTATTTACTAAATATGTGAGTTTAGGAAAATTTGATCTAACCTTTCTGAAACCAAGGCCACTCATTTGTTAATGATTGTCAAGTGAAGATGACAGGATGGACTGGTGGAACCAATGCTACCTTACCCTTCTGGTTTTTAAATAATGGAATCTGATGTAAAATGTTAAGAAAACACTGTGCAGGCTGGTGTTCTGTGCGGGGATGTCCAACAGGACAAATAGGAGTCTTAATGTGAGGTGATTGGAAATATACTGGGACCTCACACTGAATGAACAGGGAACATTGTAGAACACAGTTTTAAGGGTATTAGAAGTGGGATTCTAGTACTGAAGTCACAATAACTTAGTGGAATCTCCTTTGAGAAGAGATAGGGATTCTTCAATGTGAGAGGCAAGGGGAGATCTCACTATGAGAAAAGCAGAGGCTATTTTGTGAGGAGACAGGATATACCATGAAGACTACACTGTGAATTGATTAGAACACTATAAAGCCATTAGTTATAGAGATAGGGGGCTGGGGGTAATCCAAGTGGGATAGGGTCTTGAGATTTGGGTCCGGAAATACTGTGGAATTCTGAGTTTGAAAGCAGAAGATACACTGTGGGAACCATTTTATAGATATGGAGGGGATGAAATGCTCCCTGGTGTTACAGGACAGGGTACAAAGAGGAGACCCCGGATTTATAAAAGGGTGGTCTAAAGAGAGGGAACAAGAAATGAGGCTCCCATTGGAAGGGGCAGGAAATACTAGAAACCCCGGTAGGAAAGGATGGTGTTTCCCTAGTTCGAGAAGACAAGGGACAAGTGCAATCCTAGAGGAAAATAAGTGAAGATAATAATAAGAACCCAGACGAAGAGGATGGCAAAACGTGTGGCTAACAGTGGAAGAGTATTGCAGGAGGTAGAGAGTAGGTTTCAAAAAAGATAGCAAGGGGAGATGATCATTAGAAAAGTAATGGCCCTTGGAAGGGGTGTGGGGGATACTGTGGGAACCCTTGTGGGAGGGTAATGAGGATACTCTAGTGTGAGAAGACAGTGGACAAAGCAGGACCATAGTGTGATAAAGCAGGGTGACTAGTATGAGGTTCAGAAAATAATGTGAGGCCCCAAATGGGAAGGAGTGAAAACACCTCAAAGCAGGCAGGCAGGAGACTACACGGAGCTCCAGTGTGACAAAATCAGGGCCTCTTGCATGAGACAGGACAGGATGTACTGCAGGACTCATATTCCTCTGGAGAAGATGAGAAAATGTTGACGCCACAGGGAAAGAGGAATGGAGGGCTTATTACTTTGTGAAAAGGGGAGACCACAGTGGGATAGAACAAGGTGTACTGTGGGGTCCCAAGTGGCAGAAAAATGTGAATCACTTCAGCTGGCTTGAGAGGATCACGGGAAAAAGAGGAATCCTAGTGTTGGATAAAGGCGAGCTAGTAAGAGAGTACAGGAAATATTTTGGGATGCCTAGTAGGAAGGAATGGGAAAATGTGGGGCTTCTAGTTGGGTGAATTGGTGGGATTCATAGTGTAAGTGGACAGTTTAAGTATACAGGGTGTGTTGTTTCCTCAACTCAGTAGGATGGGAGCCCCCAGAACCAGAGCACAAGGCACAAGTGGTTGTCCTGTGGAAAAAGCCAGTAAATTCTTGTGGGTAGGGCCAGGAAATAATGTAAGAAACCTTGGGTAGGAAGCGATGGTGACATGGCGGGACCCTCGTGGCAGGCCGCAAGAAATACTGTGGGAAGCCAGAGGTTGGAGACCATGAGCTCTCCAGGGAGCTAAAGGAAAACCGCAGTGTGAGGGCTAAGAACAGAGGGGGAGCATAATTTCCCCATCTTAGGTGCTAGCTCCACTTACCCAAGCAGAGTTCAAAGACGTAGGCATAGTAGGACCAGAGCACGACGAGGACAATAACAAGCACAGGCACCCAGGAAAGTACACGGCGGCAGCACCGTAGCCCCCCGGACAGAGCCATCTTCCAGCCCCGCCGCATCTTCGGCTCGAAGATCGACCGAGCAGGCCTGCTGGCGCTGGGTCGGAACTGCTGGGGCAGCAGTTGAGAGGCGGGAAGGCGCGCTGTGCGGCGCTCCACTGCTTAGCCTGGCGGGAACAGTCTCCCCTAGTCGATACCACCTGTGGGGCTGCAGGGCAGAGTGCGTCCTGCCTGGCACAATAGGCATGAGTCACGGCGAGAAGGAACTGGCGGTGTTGGAGCGGAAAGTGATCCGTCAGGCAGTCGAGGCTGGACACGCTCAGAGGGAGTGCAGTCCTTCCTCTTTCTTCCTCTCCCACCCCCTTGCCACAGCACTAGATGCAGGGCTAGACCTCTGCAAAACTGTAAAGCGGAAGAAATTTGGGTCCGCCCATCTGTTCTTACCGCACTGCGTCCCGCCTCATCTCGTCTCTGATCTCTGTCTCTGTTTCTCTCTCTTTGTCCCCTCCCTCCCAACTTCACACACACACACACACACACGCACACGCACGCGCGCGCGCGCGCGCGAGCACACAGACACGCAATGTGAAAGATGCGAACCGTAGCATCTAATGACTTAAAGGTCATCCAGCCCCATCCTCCGACTGCTGCTTGAACAATATGCTTAACACGTAGTGCTGCAGTCGCTGCTTGGGTAAGTCCATTGGCAGGGCGCTCCCTCCTTCCCTCTCTTCTTCCCTTTCCCCTGAGTCAGCTTAGTCCATTTTAAGAATAAATAAACGTATTGGTACAAAAAAAGCAAATGGGGGAGATACTAATTCTGTGAGGGGTCAAGGTAGTGATATTTAAGCTGAGCTTTAACAATAAATGAGTTTGCTGGGCAGATGGAGGGGGAAGGAACTTTCAGACAGAGGAAACAGCATTTGCAAAGGCATAGAGTAATGAAAATCCAAAAGTGTTCAAGGAACAGTTAGCATGGCTTGAGGAGAGGGTCGGTATGTGAAGGAAAGAGGCTGGGAATGAGACTGGGAATACAGGTTGTGGGCACAGAATGCTCTGCCAGAGTATGTGGACATAATCTTGTAAAGCAGATTAGGAACAGCCAATAAAGATTTTGGGACAATAAAAGTGACATTATCAGAATTGTATTTTTGTAAAAGAACTGGCAGGATTTTGTAGAGGAGGATGGCCTGGAAACAGAGACACAAATTTAATTCAGCAAATGTTCTTGGAGTGGTTGCATTGTGTTAAGTCAACTTTGGTATAAAAAGAATGAAAAGAGGGGGCCTGTCTCCAGGAAGTTCATGTTCTTATCAGAGCAATAGGTGTTCAATGACGTAAGTACAATGATAGAAGTATAGTAAACTTTTGACATGGATTTGATACCTACTCTTCAAAGATTTACAACGGTCTATGACATGAAGAAATTTGTGATTTTGCTGAGACCCATGTTGCTCTCTATTCTTTTTCATGGTTATGTATGGAGTAAATTTCTGAACTGATATAAGAACTTTGTTGTTTCTTTCAGATTAAGTTACGTTCATGGTTGATATTACTAAATTAATGTTGTAATGAAATGCAGACTCATTTCAGTTACAATATTTATTTTAATAGCCTTATTAATGATTTGTACCCTAAGGTTCTGACATGGATACTTAGATATTTTTCCACCTTTTTGAGATATAGTTGACAAATAAAAGTATATATATTTGATGATTTGATATACATATACATTGTGAAATGATTACCACAATCAAGCTAATTAACACATCCATCACCTCACATAGCTACCATTTTTCGACAATTTTTTTTATTTTTTATTTTTTATTTTTTCTTTATTTCTTTATTTTTGGCTGTGTTGGGTCTTCGTTTCTGTGCGTGGGCTTTCTCTAGTTGTGGTGAGCGGGGGCCACTCTTCATCGCAGTGCGCGGGCCTCTCACTGTCGCGGCCTCTCTTGTTGCGGAGCACAAGCTCCAGACGCGCAGGCTCAGTAGTTGTGGCTCATGGGCCTAGTTGCTCCGTGGCATGTGGGATCTTCCCAGACCAGGGCTCGAACCCGTGTCCCCTGCATTGGCAGGCAGATTCTCAACCACTGCGCCACCAGGGAATCCCTCGACAATTATTTTTTATTGAGGTATATTTGACATACAACATTGTGTAAATTTAATGTGTACAACATATTGCTTGGCAGTATGATTGCCATTGTGGCAGTATGATTGCCATTGTAGCCTTAGCTAACACCTCTATCGCATCACATAATGCAAGTATGTGCACTTAAATAACTTCCCTCTTATTCTGCACCCCTCTGCCCCGCCTCAGCTCCTGGTAACAATATCTGGTTTTTTTTTTCATTTTAGATTCCACATGTAAGAGATATCATACAGTATTTGTCTTTCTCTATCTGACTTATCTCACTTAACATAATGTCCTCAAGATCCATCCATGTTGTTGCAAATGGCAGAATTTCCTTTTTTCTCACAGCTGAATAGCATTTTATATGTACATTAGCTATTGTGAATAATGCTGCAATAAACATGGGAGAACATGTTTCCTCAGTAACCTTTTTTATTTCCTTTGGATATATACCCAGAAATGGGATTGCTGAAATATATGGTTGTTCTATGTTTAATTTTTTGAGGAACCTCCATACTGTTCTCCATAGTGGATGAACAAGTTTACATTTCCACCAACAATGCACAAGGGCTCCTTTTCTCTCCACACTCTCACCAACACTTGTTATCTCATCTTTTTGATGATAACCATTTAACAGGTGTGAGGTGATATATCATTGTGGTTTTGATTTTCATTTCCCTGATAATTAGTGATGTTGAGCACCTTTTCACATACCTGTTGGCAATCTGTATGTCTTCCTTGGAAAAATGACTATTCAGGTTCTTTGTCCATTTTAAAATCAGGGTTTTTCTTGCTATTTAATTAATTATATAAGCTCCTTATATATTCTGGAGATTAACCCCTTATCAGAAATATGGTTTGCAAATATTTTTTCCCATTCTATGGGTTGCTGTTTCATTTTGTTGATTTGTGCTGTGCAAAAGCTTTTTAGTTTGATGTAGTTCCACATGTTTATTTTTGCTTTTGTTGCATTTGCTTTTGGTGTCATATCCTGAAAATCATTGCCAAGACTAATGTCAAAGAGTGTTTTCCCTATGTTTTCTTCCAGGAATTTTACAGTTTCAGGTTATACGTTTAAGTCTTTAATCCATTTTGAGTTGATTTTTGTGTATAAGTGTCCAATTTCATTCTTTTGCATGTGGATATCCAGATTTCCCAGAACCATTTATTAAAGAGACTATCATTTTCCCATTGTGTATTCACTCTTGTCAAAAATTAGTAGACTGCCTATGTGGGGGTTTATTTCTAGATTCTACTCTGTTCCACTGGACTATGTGCCTGTTTTTATGCCAGTACCATACTGTTTTGATGACAATAGTTTTGCAATAGAATTTAAAATCAGGAATTGTGATGCCTCCAGCTTTGTTCTTGCTCAAGATTGCTTTGGCTATTCAGTCTTCTGTGATTCCATATATATTTTGCAATAGTTTTTTCTATTTTTATGAAAAATACCACTCAAATTTTGACAGAGGTTGCATTGAGTCTGTAGATCACTTTGCGTAGTATGGACGTTTTAACAATATTAATTTTTCCAGTCCATGACCATAGGATATCTTTCTATTTATTTGTATCTCCTTCAATTTCTTTTACCAATGTCCTAAAGTTTTCAGTGTACAGATTTTTTCATCTCCTCAGTTAAATTTATTTCTAAGTATTTTTTCTTTTACATGCTATTGTAAAAGGGATTGTTTTCTTAATTTCCATTTCAGATAGTTTGCTATAACCATATAAAGATGTAACTGATTTTTGTTGAGTTTGTATCCCGCAGTTTCACTAAATTCATTTATTAGATCTGGCAGGATTTTGGTGGAGTCTTTAGGGTTTTCTACATATAAGATCATGTCATCTGCTAACAAAGATAATTTTACTTCTTCCCTTCTGGTTTGGATGCCTTTTATTTCTTTTTCTTGCCTACTCTGGCTAGCTAGGACTTCAGTTTATGTTGAGAAGTGGTGAGAGTGGGTGTTCTTGTCTTGTTTCTTATCTTAAAGGAAAAGCTTTCAGATTTTCACCACTGGGTATGATGTTAGGTGTGGGCTTGTCGTATATTACCTTTATTAAGTTGAGGGACATTTTTTCTATACTTAATTTGTTGAGAGTTTTTAATCATGAAAGGATGTTGAATTTTGTCAAATGCTTTTTCTGTTTTTATTGAGATGGTCTTATGATTTTTATTCTTCATTCTGTTAATATGATGTGTCACATTCATTAATTGCATATGTTGAGCCATTCTTGCATCCCAGGGATAAATCTGATTTGATCATTGTATATGATCCTTTTCATGCACTATTGAATTTGGTTTGCTGGTATATTGTTGAAGACTTTTGTTCATCAGGGACATGGTCCTGTGGTTTTCCTTATTTTAGTGTCCTTGTTTGGCTTTGGTTTCAGAGTAATACTGGCTTTGTAAAATGAGTTGGAAGTGTTTCTTCCTGTTTAAATTTTTGGGACGAGTTTGAGAGGAATAGCATTAATTCTTTTTTAAATGTTTGTTGGAATTCACCAGTGAAACCACCTGGCCCTGGACTTTTATTTGTTGGGAAATTTTTGATTACTGATTCAAAATTTTTATTATTGGTCGGTTCAGATTTTCTATTTCTTCATGATTCAGTCTTGGTAGGTTATATATTCTAGGAATTTATCCATTTCTTCTAGGTCATTCTATTTGTTGGTATATAATTGTTCATTAAAGTCTCTTATTATCCTTTTTATTTCTTGGTATCAGTTAAAATGTCTTCTTTTTCATTTAAAATTTTATTTATCTTTTTTCTTAGTCAGTATAGCTAAAATTTTTCAATTTTCTTTGTCTTTTCAAAGAACCAACTCTTACCTTCTATGATCTTTTCTATTGTCTTTCCAGTCTCTACTTAATTTATTTCTGTTCTAATTTTCATTATTTTCTGCCTTCTGTTAACTTGATCTTAGTTTGTTCTAGTTCCCTAAGGTGGATTATTGAAGTCCCCTGCTATCATTATATTGCTGTCTATTTCTCCATCCAGTTCGATTAATAGTTCCTTTATATGTTTAAGTGCTCCAGTGTTGACTGTGTTTATAATTGTTATATCCTCTTGATGAATTGACTACATTATCATTATGTAGTGACTTTTGTCTACTGTGGCAGATTTTGAATGAAAGTCTATTTTGTTTAATTTAAGTATAGCCACTTCTACTCTCTTTTCATTACTATTTTCATGGAATATCTTTTTCTATCCCTTCACTTGTCCTTAAAGCTTAAGTGAATCTCTTGTAGGCAGCACATTGTTGAATCTTTTTTTTTTAATCCATTCAGCCACTCTGTGACTTTTCATAGGAGAACTTAATCCATTTATTTGTAAAGTAATTATTGACAGATAAGTACTTATTGTTGCCAATTTGTTCATTATTTTCTGACTGTTTCTTTAGTTTATTTGTTCCTTTTCCCTCTCTTGCTATGTCCCTTTTGATTTGTTAATTATTCCAGTGGTATGCATTGATTCATTTATCTTTATCATTTGTGTGTGCACTAGAGGTTTTTTTTTTTTTTTGCATGTGAGGTTACTGTGAAGCTTACAAAATACATAATTATAACATTCTGTTTTAAGCTAATATGAACTTAACTTCAGTCATTTGAAAAAATACTTTTACACTTCCCCACATTTCATGCTACTGTTATGACCTTTCACATCTCTTTTATATTGTGTATCCATTAACAAATTATTATAGCTGCATTTACTTTTAGTACTTTTATATTTTAAATTTTATTCTAGAGTTCGGTGATTTACATACCACCATTACAGTATTAGAGTGTTCTGAATTTGACTATATATTTGCCTTTACCACTGAGTTTTATATTTTCATATGTTTTCATGCTGTTTCTTAGCTTCCTTTCAAGTTGAAGAACTCCCTTTAGCGTTTCTCATGAGTCAGGTCTAATAGTGATTATCTTCCTCAGCTCTAGATTTTCTGGGAATGCAGTTATCTTTCCTTCATTTCTGAATGACAGCTTTTCTTGGGATAGTATTCCTAGTTGGCATGTTTTTCTTTGAGCAGTTTGAACGTATCATCTGACTCCTTCCTGTCCTGCAAGGTTTCTGCAGAGAAATCCACTGAAAGCCTTAGGGGGGTTGCCTTTTATGTCACACATTGCATTTCTCTTGCTGCTTCAAAATTCTCTTTGTCTTAGACTTCTTATAATTTGATTATCATGTGCCTTGGGGAAATCTTCTTTTGTTTGATCTTGCTTGGGGATATTTGGTTTCATGAGTCCAGATGTCCATATCCATCCCAAGATTTGGGAAATATTCAACCATTATTTCCTTGACTAAGCTTTCTATCCCTTTCTCTTTCTCCTCTCCTTTTTTGACTCCCATAATGTATATATTTGCATGCTTGATGGTGTCACATAGGTCCTGTGTGATTTCTTTACTCTCTTTCAGTCTTTATTCTAATTCTTCCTCTAATTGCCTTATTTCAAATGACTTGTCTTCAAGTTTTCTGGTTATTATTGGTTGGCCAAAATGTTCGTTAGGGTTTTTCCATAAGATGTTATGGAAAAACCCTAACGAACATTTTGGCCAACCCAATACTTCTGCATAATTGAGTCTGTTGTTGAAGCTGTGTATTGAATTTTCTAGGTTTTGTCATTGTATTCTTCAGATTCAGGATTTCTGTTTGGTTCATTTATTTTTTAATTTTTTAAATAAAATATTGGCTATATTCCCTGTGCAATGCAATATATCCTTGTAGTTTATTTACTTTATACATAGTAGTTTGTACCTCTTAATCCCCTACCTATATCTTGTCCCACCCCTTCCTTCCCCCTCTGGTAACCACTAGTTTGTTCCTTATGCCTGTGAGTCAGCTTCTTTTTGGTTATATTTATTCACTTATTGTTTAGATTACACATACAATTTACAACATACAGTATTTGTCTTTGTTGGAATAATTCATTTAGCATAACACACTCCAGGTCCATCCATGTTGTTGCAAATGCCAAAATTCCGTTCTTTTTATGGCTGAGCAGTATTCCATTGTGTACACACACACACACACACACACACACACATATACCACATATATACATATACAGATATACCACATCTTTTTAAAAAATTTTTATTGGAGTATAGTTGATTTACAACGCTGTGTTAGTTTCAGGTGTACAGCAAAGTGAATCAGTTGTACATATACATATATCCACTCTTCTTTAGATTATTTTCCCATATAGGCCATTACAGAGTATTGAGTAGTGTTCCCTGTGCTGTACAGTAGGTCCTCATTAGTTACCTATTTTACATACAGTAGTGTGTATATGTCAATCCCAATCTCCCAATTTATTCCTCTCTACCTTACCCCCTGATAACCTTAAGTTTGTTTTCTACATCTGTAAATGTTTTTCTGTTGTGTAGATAAGTTCATTTGTACCCTCTTTAAAAATTCACATATAAGCAATACCATATGATATTTGAGTTACTTCACTCAGTATGACAATCTCTAGGTGTATCCATGTAGCTGCAAATGGCATTATTTTGTTTGTTTTTTGTGGCTGAGTAAAATTCCATTGTATAGATGTACCACATCTTCTTTATCCATTCATCTCTGTATGGACATTTAGGTTGCTTACATATCTTGGTAATTGTAAATAATGCTGTTATGAACACTGGGTTGCATGTATCTTTTTGAATTAGTGTTTTTGGTTTTTTCAGATATGCATCCAGTAATATGTATTCAGGAATTGCTGGGTCATATGGTAGTTCTATTTTTACCATCACATCAAAAAAAAAAAAAAGATACCTAGGCATAAAACTATCTAAGGAGGTAAAATGTCCATACTCTGAAAACTATAAGACACTGATGAAAGAAATTAAAGATGACAAAAACAGATGGAAAGAATACTGTGTTCTTGGATTGGAAGAATTAATATTGTTAAAATGACCATACTGCCCAAAGCAATACAGATTCAGTACAATCCCTATCAATCCCTATACAATGGCATTTTTCACAACACTAGTACAAATAATTTAAAAGTTTGTTTGGAAACACAAGAGACCTCAAATAGCCAAAACAATCTTGGGAAAGAAGAACAGAACTAGAGGAATCAGACTTCCTGAATTCAAACTACACTACAAAGCTACAGTAATCAAAACAGTATGATACTGGCACAAAAACAAACACATGAATCAATGTAACAGAAGAGAGAGCCCAGAAATAAACCCATACACTTATGGACAAATAACCTACAACAAAGGAGACAAGAATATACAGTGGAGACATGACAGACTCCTCAATAAGTGGTGCTGGGAAAACTGGACAGATACATGTAAAATAATGAAATTAGAACTTTCTCCCTCCCACCCTCCCTATCCCACCCCTCTAGGTAGTCACAAAGCACTGAGCTGATCTCCCCGTGTGATGCAGCTGCTTCCCACTAGCTATCTATTTTACATTTGGTAGGGTATATATGTCAGTGCCACTCCCTCACTTCATCCCAGCTTACCCTTCCGCCTCCCCGTGTCCTCAAGTCCATTCTCTATGTCTGCATCTTTATTCCTGTCCTGCCCTTAGGTTCATCAGGACCATTTTTTTTAAGATTCCATATATATATGTTAGCATACGGTATTTGTTTTTCTCTTTCTGACTTACTTCACTCTGTATGACAGACTGTAGGTCCATCTACCTCACTACAAATAATTTTGTTTCTTTTTATGGCTGAGTAATATTCCATTGTATATATGTGCCACATCTTTTTTATCCATTCATCTGTTGATAATTTCTATTATTGTTTTTAGATTCTACATATAAGTGATATCATATGATATTTGTCTTTGTCTGTCTAACTTACTTCACTTAGTATGATCATCTCTAGGTCCGTCCATGTTGCTGCAAATGGCATTATTTCATTCGTTTTCATGGCGGAATAATATTCCACTGTATATATGTACCACATCTTCTTTATCCATTCCTCTGTATATGGACATTTAGGTTGTTTCCATGTCTTGGCTATTGTAAATAGTGCTGCTATAGACATTAGGGTGCGTGTTCATTTTCATTTCTAGTTTTCTCCATATATATGCCCAGGAGTGGGATTGCTGGATCATATGGTAGTTCTATTTTTAGCTCTGTAAGGAACCTCCACACCACTCCATTACCAAGGAACCACTTCATAGTGGTTGTACCAATTTACATTCCTGCCAACAGTGTAAGAGGGTTCCCTTTTCTCCACACCCTCCCTAGCATTCATTGTTTGTAGACTTTCTGATAATGTCCATTCTGACCAGTGTGAGGTGACACCTCATTGTAGTTTGATTTACTTTTCTCTAATAATTAGTGATGTTGAGCATCATTTCAGGTGCTTTTCGGCCATTTATATGTCTTCTTTATAGAAATGTATATTTAGGTCTTCTGCCCATTTTTTGATTGGGTTGTTTGCTTTTTCTTATTGAGCTGCATAGTCTGTTTGCATATTTTGGAGATTAATCCCTTGTCGGTCACTTCATTTGCAAATATATTCTTCCATTCTGTGGGCTTTTTTTTTTCTTTTTTTGGTAGTATGCGGGCCTTTCACTGCTGTGGCCTTGTACCCTTTTCTTTTCAACTTAGAGAAAACCCTTTAACATTTCTTTTAGGGTCAATGTATTATCAATGAACTCTTTTAGTTTTTACTTGCCTGAGAAGTTCTTTATCTCCTTTATAATTCTGAGTGATAGTCTTGCTTGGTAGAATATCCTAGGTTGTAGGTTCTTCTCTTTCAGCACTTTAAATATATCATGCCACTCCCTTCCGGGCTGCATAGATTTGCAGAAAAATCCACTGATAACCTTATGGGTGTTCCCCTGTATGTGACTCATTTTTTTCTCTTGCTGCCTTTAGAATACTCTTTTTATCTTTAACTTTTGCCATTTTAATTATATGTCTTGATGTGGGTCTGCTTGGGTTCATCGTTTTTGGTCCACTTCGTGCTTCATATAATGGCCACCCTCTGTGACCCATATAATATGAATGTTGGTACCACTTGATGTTGTCTCAGAGGTCCTTTAATATGTCCTCATTTTTTAAAATTTGTTTTTGTTTTTGCTGTTCTAATTGGGTCATTTCTATTACCTATCTTCCAGATAACTTATCATATCTGGAGGCACTGCCTCCAGAACCTTGGTTGTAGGACTAGCACTGAGAAAACATTCTACTTCAGGGTCTGCAGATGGTGGGCCTGTCATCAGGTGTATGGACAAGTGTAACTCCTGCTGGTCACCGGGTGGTTCCCTGGGTGAGCAGGAATAGCTCCAGACTGTGTCTGAGAAGGACTGGAACCAAGTCACAGGGGTGCTTCATCATCCATAACAACACTGGAAGTTTTTAGGCCTGCCTCTGGGGTATAGATAAGTATGTGTCCTGCCAGATCTCTAGATGCACAGGACCACTCTCAGAATGGCTGAGAGGAGCTAGAGCTGAATCACGGGGCTGCTTCAGGATCTATAGTCGGACCAAAGTTAGTGAGTATGTCACTCAAGGCATGGGTGGGTGTGTCTCCTTCTGATTCTCTCAGCAGATGGTTCTGATGGCAGGACCAGGGCCAAGTGGGGCTATAGCTGAGTCAGGGGACAAGGTCTGTTTTTGTGTCTGTAGCCATGATCACAGTTGGTAAGCCTACCACCACTATCTGGGCGCATGCCTGCCTTCTCAAAATGACCCTCCTTAGTGTTGGGCTCTATTGGGATTTTATAATCTCCTACCTAGATCCCAAAGCACTCCCAAAGGCACTTTTGTCCATGGATTGCTGCCAAATTATTGTTGCTGTGGGGGGGTATGTCCTGAGGTCTTCCTATTCTACCATCTTGCTCTAAATTTGCCATTATTCATGAATTTTGGGCTGTTGGAACATATCTCTTGAGAATGTCAAGGGTATACTATTTAAACAAAGTAGGCTTGAAGAGACAATGATTAAATGTGAAAGGGAAAGTCTGAGCTGGGTTTTGAATAGTGAATAGGAGTTTAACAAGAAGATAAAAGGTGGGAGTAGGAGTTAAAGGGAAGGAGATTCCAGGAAAATAGAAATATGTAGTGCATTTGTGAAACATCACAGCATATTTGGAAGACTGCAAGTAATCTGATTTTTCTGGAAGATATTATGGTAGTCTAATCAAGAGGAGACAGAGACAGTGGGGAGAAAGAAGATAGGGCAAATGTAAGAGTGGTTTGAGGAAAGAATCAACAGAACTTGTTGACCAACTGGCAGGTGAGGAGTGGGATAAGTCAAAGCTAACAACCGTATTTTTAACTTCATTGCCTAGATGAACAATGTTGTAAGTCACCATGATAAGGGCTATGGTGAGAAGAGTGGCTTTGGTGGGGGAAGATGATAACTTTAATTTTTAGACATGATGAATTTTGTCTAAGTCCTCCTCTCACATGGTAGTCTAGACATCAATCAAATAGACTGGGGCAGGGGGCTTATGATAGGGATAGCTCATATCCAGAGCAGTATGAAGGGATAAGAGTCACAGAGACTGTTTTATAAAGTGTTATCGAAACATATTCATGTCTGTTTGTTTACTTATAGTTTATGGCTGCTTTTGCTCTATGGCAGCACAGTTGAGTAGTCGTGACAGAAACCATATGGCATTCAAAGCCTAAAATTTTTACTATCTGGCTCTTTTTGGAAAAAGTGTGCCATCCCATTGTCTAAGAGAAAGATAAGATTCTAACACCAGATTCCAACTACAAACATCGACTAGAGGATCAAAATCTCATCCAGGCTCTGTAAGGAAATAAGTGGATATTGGCCAAGGTGGAGGTGGGAGAATCTCACCCTGGGGCCCAGCATGAGAAAAGGGAGTTTTCATCCAAGGCATCTTGGGATGCCCAAACCAGAGAACAAGGTAAGCTGTAAACAATGTAGAAAGATGAGGAGTCAGAAGTAGGGGGGATTTACTGGAGGTATTCCAAGTCAAAGAGTGCTAGAGGCAAGAATTTGAAGCTGAGACGCAGAACCAAACACCCAGAGCCAAGAAAATTAAAATATGAGAGCAAGAACAAATGCAAATAATGTTGTAGAAAATTCCAACTAATCTAGTGACAGAAAGCAGATCAGTGGATGCCTCTAGACAAGATTTGGGAGTTGGGAGGGGCACGTGGGAGGGATTAAAAATGTGCACAAGAAGATCTTTTGGGTGATGTCTATGTTCGCTGCCTTGATTTTGTTGATGGTTTCCTGGGTGTATACAAATATCAAGGTTATCAAAGTGTACACTTTAAATATGTGAAGCTTGTTGTATGTTAATTATATAAAATAAAGCTACAAAGACATATGTAAGAAACAAATATATGTAACTCTGTTTAATGTATTTGAAAAGCTTGAATTATAAACATGGTCTCTCTCTCAAAAAGAAAAAAAAAAGAACAAATGCAAATGAGTTAGGATCAATAGCAGTAGTGAGTGGCGTAGGTGTGTCTTTGGAGTAGTGAGAATGAATGTCAGAATGAAAGTGTGCTTTGAGAGGTAGTGAGGGAGGTCTGAGATGATTGCTAGAATGCCTGTTAGTGTTTGTAGCTTGGTTTTATGAGTTGACTGAGGTGTGATATTTTGGTGAGTCAGTTAGATTAAAGGAGCAATGCCAGAACAGACGCTACCCTTTCCTGGGTCAGGGCACACTGTTCCTAGGTTTGCCTGAAAGAAAATTATGACGTATTCTGGAGTGTTTATTGGTGATAAAAAATGCTCTTCTAGCTGATATGCATCAAACTACACCAAGTATTGGGACTGATTAGTATCAATGGGAGTCTAGTACTTGTTTTACCATGTATTCTGGCTCCCCATATGGAGTTTCCCAGACTCCATATGGAGAGACATGGAATGGCTTTTATGGGTAGGATCTAGCAGGGAGTGGGGGAAGACATTAAAACCATTTGTATGGGAAGCAATTGGAAATCGAAAGGCTAGCATGGTCTTCAATAGCCACAGATGTTATTGGCAGGTTTGGGCAATGCTGATGTGTCTTAAAGAGAACAAGATAGCATGTCACACTTTTATATCTCCCCTGGAGCTATTCAGCATACTGTCTTATAGATCCTTCTGAGTGGCTTTTACCTCTTCTGGGTATTATGGGGACTGCCAGGGTTGTGGTATTTGCTCAATGGTATGGGGAAGCTGTGGAGGTGAAAGCCATAGTTGTGGATCAGTGTTTGGGCAAATAGTGTAAGGAACTGTTATAAACAAAGTCAGTGTGGTAGAGTAGAAATAGTCATATTGTTTGAGGGGGTATAACAGTGCAGGTGCACTTCCAGAACTTGGATAAAGCACGCCTATTGCTTTACCTGTTGTTCTACAGGTATTGGCTGATATAGAGGTGGATCTGCATATGGAGGACTCCGAACAGTGCTTTTCAGATCAGGATATTAAATGAGGGTCTTGGGCAAATTTTATATTGTTATGAAGTTCATGGAGATGGAATACTTCTTTGATAAAGAATGTGACAGTAGTAGTTGTGAATGGGAGTCCAGCAAAGGGGATAAAACATCCCATGTTAGTGAGGATGTCTACCATTTTCAATATGGAATTATACATTAAGAAGGAGAAACATCCACATTGAAGTCCAATAAAATGCTATTTCATGGAGAATTTGGTGGTCAGGATAGCATAGAGTAATACTTTGGGCCTTCCAGGTCTGTCTTCAGTCTGAGACCACAGTGTCTGGCATACAGTAGGTGCTTAGTAAATATTCATTGCATGAGTGAATGAATTTTTCACTTACTAGCCACGTTCAGCATTTTGAATAGGCTGTAGTGTCCCTTCAGTGTAGTGTGGAATAACTACATACCCGAAGTAGAGGCTACTTCCACCAGGACATAGAACACTCTTTGACCATTGGGGTTATCTGTAAGTGGCTAGATGAATAAGCATCTTATGTCAGAGCTTCCCAAAACTATCACTAGGTTCAATGATTTGCCAGAAAGTGTCATAGGACTCAGTATGTAGTCTTATTTGTGGCTAAGATTTATTGTAGTGATGCAGTAAGGACACACAGATGGTAAGGGAAAAAGACACAGGTGGAGCCTGGAGGAATCCCCTTGCTGGCTTCCTTATGCTTTCTTCCACCCATAAGGGGTCACACAGAGTATACTCTTTCCCCATAAACAAAACTACAGCAAAATAAGTGAAATGTTGTCTACTATGGAAGCCCATTAGACTCAATGCCCAAGATTTCTGAGGGGAGACAAATGACATAAGCACTCTTCCTATCACATACCCAAGTTCCTGACTCCCAGAAGGAAGGCAGATGTTCATCATGGAACCAGATTGCTTACACAAAGAGTCTAGGCACTGTGACCACCCCCCCGAGTCAGTTAACTGTTGACTGGAAATACTCCAAAAGCCAAGTTCCCAGATGCCAGCCAAGGGCCAAACTTATAAGCAGGTTCTTCTAAGGCTAGCAGTCTCAGGTCTGCTAGATTAACTCTTTTCTGCACAGTGCCCATCTGCTGTGTTACAGCTGATATAGATGACCAGAATATACTCAGGTCAGATCATCTTTCAGGATAGGATTCCTCTACCACCCCTCTGATATTTGTGTGCTGTTTTGACTCTAGGATCATAGGAAAAGGAAAAGTTAAAATATCTTTAAAATAAAGTCTACCTACTTAGCATAGACTGAGTTTTTCTGGCATCTGCTGCCCTGAATTGTAATGATTAGCTTAGCCTTCCACGAAATTTTGAGATCCTTCAAGGTAATGTTCTCCATGTCTTGATGGTGGCCTTGATCATCAACTTCTTTTTCTCACTTTGGGTAGCTGCTTTTAGCCATGACCAGTTTTTGTTTTTTGTTTGTTTTTTGTTTTAAGAATTAGAGGCAGAGTAGGAGTTTGCCAAGGTAAATGGATAATTGGATGGATGTGGTTAGGCAAATATTATGGAAGAAGTAGTTTTCAGCTCCTGAAATGTGGCTGTTCAGTATAAATTTCCTTTACTGGATAAGTCGATTAATGGAGTGGTCATTACGAAAGAATGTTAAGAAACTATCAATAATATCCATTAACCCCAGGAACTGCTGAACTTTCTCGACTATGTGGAGAGCTCCTCAGTATAGAACTTCTGAAATTTTCTCTAGAATTTTGTGGAAGCCTCGGCTCAACATAGTTCAAGAATTCCTCTTTTAGGATTTTAAGAGCAAGTTTGACCTAGAGATGGTAGTGCTATACCTGGGCTAAAATCAAGGATGTTATTCAATTTTAACACAGATGTCACTTAGAGCTTCCTTTTCCTTGGGAATTTGGTGAATGTATCTTGAATCCTCAATTTCACTACCTGGATAAGTCCAGCATTCTCCCCATGATTTCTGTGAATGTTCAATCGTATATCCTCATATATGCCTCTTTGCTGTTTAAAGACATAAAGTAGATATTAGTAATTGCCTAGGGCTGGGGTTGGAGGGAGAGGCATGAGGGGAAATGAGTGACTGTTAATGTGTATGGAGTTTCTTTTTGGGGTGATGAAAATGTTCTAAAATTGATTTTGGTGATGGTTACACAACATTGTGAATTTTTTTAATTTTTAAAATTTTTATTTTATATTGAAATATAGTTGATTAACAATGTTGTATTAGTTTCAGGTGTACAGCAAAGTGACTCAGTTATACATATACATGTATCTATTCTTTTCCAAGTTCTTTTCCCATATAGGTTATTACAGAAATGAGTGACTGCTAAAGTGTGTGGAGTTTCTTTTGGAAGTGATGAAAATGTTCTGAATTTTCTAAAAAACATTAAATTGTACATTTTAAATGGATGAAATGTATGGTATGTGAATTATATCTCAATAAAGCTGTTTTTTTTTTAAGCAAGGACATAAGGACTTCGCTGGTGGTGCAGTGGTTAAGAATCCGCCTGTCAGTGCAGGGGGCACAGGTTCGATCCCTGTTCCAGGAAGATCCCACATGCCGTGGAGCAACAAAGCCCATGCACTACAACTACTGAGCCTGTGCACCACAACCAATGAGCCCATGCACCACAACTAATGAAGCCCATGCACTCTAGAGCCTGTGCGCCACAACTACTGAGCCTGCGTGCTGCAACTACTGAAGCCCACATGCCTAGAGCCCATGCTCCACAACAAGAGAAATCACCGCAATCAGAAGCCCGTGCACCACAACAAAGAGTAGCCCGCACTCGCTGCAACTAGAGAAAGCCCACGCACAGCAATGAAGACCCAACGCAGCCAAAAAATAAATAAAATTTTTAAAAAGTAAAGTAAGGACTAAGTAGATTTGTTAGATTTATCACCAGAAGAATTGTAGCAGTTTGCCTTCCTACAGTCAATGTGTGGGAGTGCCTATTTCCTCATAGTCTCACCAACAGAATGTGTTGTCATATTTTTGTCAGTCTGATAGGTGAAAAATAGTGTATCTGTATTTTCACTTCATACTTCTCTAATTTTGAGTGAGCTTAAACATTTTCCATATGTATAAGGATCATTTTTACATCTTTTTTGGTGAATTGTCTATTCATATTTTCCCCATTTTTTAATTGAGTTTTTATTTTCTTTGCGGGGGCGGGGTATGTGTGTGTGATCTTGTTCACTCAATTCTTAACATCTCTTTGTAAATAGGTTAGGTATATCAACACTTGTCAGTCAGTGTCCACACCCTTTGCCATTATACTCTACTGCTGCTCTGCTCTGGCACTTTATCCACTTAAACCCCATTCTTCCAACCTCTATAATTGGAAGTGGCTCAAATTCTTGCCATAGAATAATTTAAATGTAGTGTAAGTCCTTAAAATCCACTATCTAGGACCATGTTTCACAACTGTGTTCCCCTGAAGCTCCACCGGTCCTGAGGAACGGAGGCAGGTAGAGCAGCTTGATAGCCTATTCTGGGTGGTTTGGGGAAGTCTTTGATTCCAAGACTTTCAGCTATTTATTTTTTCTGTAGTCCTAGACCTACAAGGTGAAGAACCTAATATCTCTTTGTTGCAATCTTTCTGGCCACCCTCCCTACACACACATACTACTAATAAATCAAGGTGAAATCACTTTCTGGGGTATCAAGGCTTCTTTGCCTTGGCTGTGAGCTTATGCAGGAGGGCAGTGAAGGAGGTCCAGTGTTCTGTTTCCTGGGCTGTAGATCAGCTTAAGAGAAGAACTACAAAGTTTTTTGTTTGTTTCAGTCTTATCTGTGCCACTGTCAGAACCTAGTCCAACATCCTTACTATTCTCCTTTTTGGACTGAACCTGCTGTATCTTTTTTTTAAGCTGGTCCTTGGCTTCTTCAGCTGCCTTCTCCTTGACAAATTGGAAGTTTCTTTAAAAATTAAAAATGTAATTAGCATATGACACAGCAATTACATTGTTGGGCATTTATCCCAGAGAAATGTAAACTTATGTTCACACAAAAATTTGTACATCAGTGATCATGTGGTTTTATTCATAATAGCTAAAAAGAACCCAGTTGCTCTTCAACAGGTAAATAGTTAAACTGTGGTATAGTCATACCATGGAATACTACTAAACAACAAACAGGAATGAATTATCAAAACACACAACAAGTTGGATGATTTGAAAATCATTATGTTGAGTGGAAAAAATCCCATCTCAAAATGTCACTTAGAGTACAGTTCTATTTATGTGTTCTTGAAAAGACAAAATCAAAGTGTCAGAGAACAAATCAGTGGTTCCCAAGGATAATGGGTGGTGGTAGGGTGTGAGTAGAAAAAGACAGCACAAGGAATTTTTTTGGTGATGTACGTGTTCTTTGTTATGATTGTGGTAGTGCTTATACCTGTGTTAAAATTCATAGAACTGTATGGCAAAAATCATTTTTTCTTTGTTTTAATTTTTTAAATAAACTATTTTTTTCCTTTTGGTATCAGTGTGATGGTGGCCTCTTAGAATGTGATTGGAAGTGTTCCTTCCTCTGCAAATTTTTGGAGTAGTTTGAGAAGGATAGGTGTTAACTATTCTTTAAATGTTTGGTAGAATTCATCTGTGAATCTGTCTGGTCCTTGACTGTTGTTTGTTGGGAGATTTTTTAATCTCTGTATTTTACAGTATATTGTACAGTACTGTATATTGACTATACTATATTCAATTTCATTACTGGTAAGTGGCCTGTTCATATTTTCTATTTCTTTCTGTTCAGTCTTGAGAGATAGCACATTTCAATGAATTTGTTCATTTCTTCTAGGTTTGTCCACTTTATGGGCATATAATTTTTTGTAGTAATTTATTATAATCTTTTGTATTTCCTTGGTGTTGGTTTTAACTTCTTTTTCATTTCTGATTTTATCTATTTGGACCCTCTCTCTTTTTTTCTTGATGAGTCTGACTAAAGCTTTATCACTTTGGCTTATCTTTACAGAGAACCAGCTGTTGGTTTCACTGATCTTTTCTACTATTTTTTAATCTCTATTTAATTTATTTCTATTTTGATTGTTATTATTTCTTCCCTTCTACTAACTTCAGGCTTTGTTTGTTCTTCCTTTTATAGTTCATTTAAGTGTATGGTTAGGTAGTTTATTTGAAATTTTTCTTGTTTCTTGAAGTAGGATTTTATTGCTATAAACTTTCCTCTTAGAACTACTTTTGCTGAATCCCACTGTTTGGATCATTGTGTTTTCGTTTCCATTTGTCTGCAAATATTTTTCAGTTTTCTCTTTGATTTCTTAAGTAATGCATTGGTGGTTTGCTAACCTATTGTTTAGCCTCTGTATGTTTCTGTTTTTTTACAGCTTTTTCTTGTGGTTGATTTCTACAAGAAAATTTGTGGTCAGAAAAGATGCTTGATATGGTTTCAATCTTCTTAACTTTATTGAGACTTGTTTTGTGGCCTAGCATGTGATCTATCCTGGAGAATGTTCCATGTTCATTTGAAAAAAAATGTGTATTCTACTGCTTTTGAATGGAATGTTCTCTATATATCTTTTAAGTTTGTCTGGCCTACTGTGTCACTTAAGGCCAATATTTCCTTATTGATTTTCTGTCTTGATAATCTATCCATTGATGTAAGTGGGGTGTTAAATTCCCCTACTATTATTGTGTTGCTGTCAATTTCTCCCTTTGTGTTTGTTAATATTTGCTTTATGTATTTAGGTGCTGCTGTGCTGGGTGCTTATATATTTACAGTTGTTATATCTTCTTGGATTGATTCCTTGATCATTATGTAATGTCCTTCTTTGACTCTTCTTACAGTCTTTGTTTTAAAGTTTATTTTGTCTGACATAAATATTGCTCCTCTAGTGTTCTTTTTGTATCTATTTGCATGGAATACATTTTTCCATCTCCTTACTTTCAATCTGTGTGTGTCTTTAAATCTGAGGTGAGCTTCTTGTAGGCAGCATATAGATGGATCTTGGTTTTTTTTAACCATCCAGCCACTCTATGACTTTTGACTTGAGCATTTAAATCATTTACATTTAAAGCAATTGTTGATAGGTATGCACTTGTTGCCATTTTGTTAATTGTTTGGGAGCTGTCTTTGTAGTTCTTTTTTATTCTTTTCTTCTTTTTTTGCCCTCTTCTCTTGTGGCCTGATGACTATCTAAAGTGCTATGTTTGGATTCCTTTCTCTTTTTTGTGTGTATATGTATTATGGATTTTTGGTTTGTGGTTACCATGGTGTTTATATACAGGAACCTATATATACATGAATATTTTAAGTTGATGATCTCTTAAGTTCAAACACATTCTAACAACCCTGCATTTTTGCTGCCCACCCCCACCACATGTAATGTTTTTGACATCATATTTTACATCTTTTTGTTTTGTGTATCCCTTAATTACTTATTGTAGATATAGATGATTTTACTACTTTTATCTTTTAACCTTCATACTAGCTTTATAAATGGTTGACCTACTACCTTTAATGTATAGTTAAGAGCAGAGTCTTTTTCCTATTGCCCTCCAGCTCTCTGGAATGCAAACCCCACTGACCTTCAAAGCCAGACATTCTGTGGGCTTATCTTCCCAGTGCAGGACCCCTGGGCTGGAGAGCTCAATGTGGGGATCAGATCTCTCATTTCTTGGGTGGAATCACTGCAATTGTGATTATCCTCCCGTTTGTAGGTCATCTAGCTAGGGATGTTGGTCTTGACTATGCCATGTTGCCTTCTCTCTTACCCTTCTGCTTTTGGTTCCTTCTTTATATTTTTAGTTGTGGAAGATCTTTTCTGCTAGTCTTCAGGTCGATCTTATCAGTAGTTGCTCTGTAAATCGTTGTAATTTTGGTTTGTCCTTGGGAGGAGGTGAGCTCAGCATCTTCTTACTCTGCCATCTTGGTTGCTCCTCTTCCATGCAAAATCAGAGGATTACTAGAGTGGTGTTTCTTATACTGTGGTCCCCAGGCCCCAGATTTGGGAACATGTTAGGAATGTATATTCTCTACCCTCACCCCAGACTTACTGAATCCAACACAGTATTAGAAGTCCTAGCCACAGAAATCAAGTAAGAAAAATAAATAAAAGGAATCCAAGTTGGAAAGGAAGAAATAAAACTGTCACTGTTTGCAGATGACATGATACTATACATAGAAAATCCTAAAGACACCACCAAAAACTGGTAGAACTCATAATGAATTCAGTAAAGTTTCAAGATACAAAATTAATATCCAGATGTATGTTGTGTTTCTATATACTAGCAATGGACTATTAGAAAGAGAAATTAAGAAAATAATACCATTGACAATTACATCAAAAGGAATAAAATATCTAGGAATAAATCTAACCAAGGAACTAAAAGATCTGCACTCTGAAAACTATGTGTATTGATGAAAGAAATTGAAGATAACACCAACAACTGGAAAGATATATGTAGGTAAATACAAAAGACCCTGAATAGTCAAAACAATCTTGAGAAAGAAGAAAAAATTTGAGGATGTCACAGTCCCTGATTTCAAACTATACTACAAAGCTTCAGTCATCAAAACAGTATGGTACTGGCACAAAAACAGACACACAGATCAGTGGAACAGAATAGAGAGCCCAGAAATGAACCCACACTTACATGGGCAATTAGTCTACAACAAAGGAGACAAGAATATACAGTGGGGGAAAGAAAGCCTCTTTAATAAATGGTGTTGGGAATATTGCACAGCTACATGCAAAAGAATCACCATATACAAAAATAAACTCAAAATTGATTAAAGATTTTAATCTAAGCCCTAAAACCATAAAATTCCTAAAAGTAAATGTTGGCAGTGCACTCTGACATTGGCCTTAGCAATTGTTTTGGATAAGCCTCCTCAAGGAAGGGCAACAAAAGCAAAAATAAACAAATGGGAGTACATCAAGCTAAAAATTTTTGCACAGCAAAGGAAACTATGAACAAAACATAAAGGTGGCTTACTCAATGTTAGAAGATATTTGCAAACAATATATATGATAGGGGGTTAATATCCAAAATATGCAAAAGACTCATTCAACTCAACATAAAAAAAAACCAATTAAAAACTTGGCAGACGACCTGAATAGACATTTTTCCAAAGAAGACATGCAGATAGATGGCCAACAGACACAGAAAAGATGCTCAACATCACTAATTATTAGAGAAACGCAAATCAAAACCACAATAAACTATCACCTCACACCTGTCAGAATGGTTATTATCAAGAAGGCAGCAAATAACAAGGGTTGGTGAGGATGTGGAGAAGAGGGAACCTTCATGCACTGTTGGTGGGAATGTAAATTGGCACAGCTAATATGGAGTTTCCTGAGTAGTTAAAAATAGTACTACCATACATTCCAGAAATTCCACTTCTGGGTATTTTTCTGAAGAAAACAAAAACATGAATTCAAAAAGATACGTGCACTTCCCCCATGTTCATTGTAGCATTATTCATAATAGCCAAGATATGGAAGCACCTAAGTATCCATCAATAGATAAATGGATAAAGAAGGTGTGGTATATATTTACACAATGGAATATTAGTTAGCCATGGAGAAGAATCTTGCAATTTGCTACAATGGGTTGGACTTAGAGCGTATTATGCTATGTGAATTAAGTCAGAAAAAGAAAGATCAATACCATATGATTTCACTTATATGTAGAATCCAAAAAACAAAAGAAGTGAACAAACATAACCAAGTGAAAAAGAGTCATAGATATAGAGAACAAACAGGTGGTCGCCAGAGGGGAGACGTTGGGGGATGATCGTAATAGGTGAGGGAGATTAAGAGGTACAAATTTCTAGTTACAAAATAAATGAGTCTCAGGGATGAAATGTACATGATGAGGAATATAGTCAATTATGCTGTCATATCTTTGTATGGTAACATGGTAACTAGACTTATCATGCTGATCATTTTATAGTGTATAGAAATATACACTATATTTCAAATCACTATGTTATGCAACTGGAACTAACACAGTGTGTGGGTCAATTAAATTTCGATTTAAAAAATATGTAGATACTGGGTGGAAATGTGACAAACTCCTAATGGTGGTTATCTCTGGGTGGGGGTAGGGATTATGGGTGATTGCTATTTTTAACTTTATGCTTTTATATATTTCTGGTTGTCTGCAATGTATATGTATTGCTTGTATAATTAGAAAACAACAGATGTCATTAAAATAATAAACTAAATATAAATTCAACATTAAAATACTAAACATAACAAAGTTAATGACGTATGGACCTAATTCACTTAAAATATAGTGGAATGGACCTAGAATGTAAAGGACACTGAATGCCCAACAGAGGAATTTGGGATTTATCCATCAAATAGAGGAAATCAAAGTTTTTAAGTGTGGCAGTGAAAAGTATATTGGGATCTAATTTGTACAAAGACCACTCTGAAAAGACTGCAGGGTATATTGAAAGGAGTAAGACAGAAAGTAAGAGATACTCTAGGTAAGAGATTAATACCTAAATGTGGGACAAGGAGAATGAGAACCAAAAAAATGTTGGCTAGGGGCTAGATTTATTAGACACTATGATAAAATCAGAAGGAATTAGCCACTAATTTGATTGGCAGAAGAAAACGCTTTGTTACCGAATTCATTATTTGAAAGTATCCTTCCTTCCTCTGCTGTGGATAAGAGCCCAGTTTCATAAAATTATTTATATAGCAGCAGGCCTTCAGGTCTATTTGGTAGATGAAGTCACTACCTGACGGACTCATCACTACCAACAGTTCTGTGAATGCTGGTTCTGTCCCCAGTTTCCCATAATAATGATAGTTAACAGTTATTGACTGCTTACAATATGCTAGACCCCATATTAAGTGCTTTATATGCACTGTTTTTTTAACCATGTCAAAAACTCTGAGTTGCTACTATTGTCCTGCCTTGTTTTGAGATGCAGAAACTATGACACAGACTTGCCTAAAATTTACACAGAAAGTGACTGACCCAATATTTACAACTTAGACAGCCTAACTGTAAGACCCAGTTTCTTTTTTTCTCCTTTCTTAATTTTTATTAAGGTATACTTGATTTACAATGTTGTGTTACTTTCAGGTGTACAGCAAAGTGAATCTGTTAAATATATATATATATATATATATATATATACTCTTTTTTAGATTCTTTTCCCATATAGGCCATTATAGAGTATTGAGTAGAGTTCCCTGTTCTATACACTAGGTCCTTATTAATTATCTATTTTACATGTAGTACTGTGTATATGTCAATCTCAATCTTCCAATTTACCCCTCCCCCCACCTTACACCCTGGTAACCATGAGTTTATTTTCTACAGCTATAATTATATTTCTGTTTTGTAGATAAGTTAATTTGTAGCCTTTTTTTAGATTCCACATATAAGTGATATCATATGATATTTGTCTTTCTCTGTCTGACTTACTTCACTTAGTATGACAATCCCTAGGTTCATGTGTTGCTGCAAATGGCATTATTTTGTTCATTTTTGCATTTTTTAGTATTTATTATAGTTGCTTTACAATGTTGTGTTAGTTTCTTTCTGTACAGCAAAGCGAATCAATCATACATATACATATGTCCACTCTTTTTAGATTTCCTTCTCATTTAGGTCACCACAGAGGATTGAGTAGAATTCCCTGTGCTATACAGTAGCTTCTCATTAGTTATCTATTTTATACATAGTAGTGCATCTGTCAGTCACAATCTCCCTATTCATCCCACCTCCCCTTCCCCCCCTGGTAACTGTAAGTTTGCTCTTTATATCTGTGACACTTTCTGCATTGCAAATAAGGTCATCTCTATAATTTTTTTTAGATTCCACATATAAGCGATATTATACGATATTTGTTTTTCTCTTTCTGACTTACTTCACTCTGTATAACATTCTCTAGGTCCATCCACGTCTCTGCAAATGGAACTATTTCATTCCTTTTGAGGGCTAATATTCCACTGCATATATGTACCACGTCTTTATCCATTCCACTGTTGATGGACATTTAGGTAGTTTCCATGTCTTAGCTATTGTAAATAGTGCTGCAGTGAACACTGGAGTGCATGCATCATTTCGAATTATGGTTTTCTCTGGATATATGCCTAGGAGTGGGATTGCTGGGTCATATGGTAGCTCTGTTTTTAGTTTTTTAAGGAAACTCCATACTGTTCTCCATAGTGGCTGTACCAATTTACATTCCCACCAACAGTGTAGGAGGGTTCCCTTTTCTCCACACCCTCTCTAGTATTTATTGCTTGTACACTTTTTGATGACAGCCATTCTGACCAGTGTGAGGTGATACCTCATTGTAGTTTTTTTGTTTTTAACATTTTTATTGGAGTATAATTGCTTTACAACGGTGTGTTAGTTTCTGCTTTATAACAAAGTGAATGAGTTATACATATACATATATCCCATATCTCTTCCCTCTTGCATCTGCCTCCCTCCCATCCTCCCTATCCCACCCTTCTAACTGGTCACAAAGCACCGAGCTTATCTCCCTGTTCTATGCAAGTGCTTCCCACTAGCTATCTATTTTACATTTGGTAGTGTATATATGTCCATGACACTCTCTCACTTTGTCCCAGCTTACTCTTCCCCCTCCCTGTGTCCTCAAGTCCATTCTCTAGTAGGTCTGCATCTTGCATTTCTCTAATTATTTGTGACATTGATCATCTTTTCATGTGTTTGTTGGCCATCTGTATGTCTTCTTTGAAGAAATGTCTATTTAGGTCTTCAACCCATTTTTTAATGGGTCGTTTGTGTTTTTTGATATTGAGCTGCATGAGTTGTATATATATTGTGGAGATTAATCCCTTGTTAGTTGCTTCATTTGCAAATATTTTCTCCCATTCTGAGGGTTGTCTTTTCATTTTCTTTATGGTTTCCTTTGCTGTGCAAAAGCCTTTAAGTTTAATTAGGTCCCACTTATTTATTTTCGTTTTTTTTAACATCTTTATTGGAGTATAATTGCTTTACAATGGTGTGTTAGTTTCTGCTGTATAACAAGGTGAATCAACCATACATATACATATATCCCCATATCTCCTCCCTCTTGCATCTCCCTCCCAACCTCCCTATCCCACCCCTCTAGGTCGTCACAGAGCACCGAGCTGATCTCCCTGTGCTATGTGGCTGCTTCCCACAGCTATCTATTTTACAGTTAGTAGTGTATATATGTCCATGCCACTCTCACTTCGTCCCAGCTTACCCTTCCCCCTTCCCATGTCCTCAAGTCCATTCTCTACATCTGCGTCTTTATTCCTTTCCTGCTCCTAGGTTCTTCAGAACCATTTTTTTCCTTTCTTTTCTTTTTTAGATTCCATATATATGTATTAGCATATGGTATTTGTTTTTCTCTTTCTGACTTACTTCACTCTGTATGACAGTCTCTAGGTCCATCAACCTTACTACAATAACTCAGGTTTGTTTCTTTTTATGGCTGAGTAACATTCCATTGTATATATGTGCCACATCTTCTTTATCCATTCATCTGTCAATGGACACAGGTTGCTTCCAAGTCCTGGCTATTTTAAATAGAGCTGCAATGAACTTTGTGGTACGTGAGTCTTTTTGAATTAGTTTTTTTCTCAGGGTATATGCCCAGTAGTGGGATTGCTGGGTCATATGGTAGTTCTATTTTTAGTTTTTTAAGGAACTTCCATACTGTTCTCCATAGTGGCTGCATCAATTTATATTCTCACCAACTTTTCAAGAGCATTCCCTTTTCATTTTTATTTTCATTACTCTAGGAGGTGGATCAAAAAAGAACTTGTTTTGATTTATATCAGAGAGTGTTCTGCCTATGTTTTCCTCTAAGAGTTTTAGATTATCCAGCCTTATACTTAGGTCTTTAATCCATTTTGATTTTATTTCTGTGTATGGTGTTAGGGAGTGTTCTAATTTCATTCCTTTACATGTAGGTTTACAGTTTTCCCAGCACTACTTACTGAAGAGACTGTCTTTTCTCCATTATATATTCTTGCCTCCTTTATCATAGATTAGGTGGCCATAGGTGCATGGGTTTAACTCTGGACTTTCTATCCTGTTCCTTTTATCTATATTTCTGTTTTTGTGCCAGTACCATACTGTTTTGATTACTGTAGCTTTGTAGCATAGTCCAAAGTCAGGAAGCCTTGTTCCTCCAGCTCCAATCTTTTTTCACAAGATTGCTTTGGCTATTCAGGGTCTTTTGTGTTTCCATACAAAGTGTAAAATATTTTGTTCTAATTCTTTGAAAAATGCCCTTGGTAATTTGATAGGGATTGCATTGAATCTGTAGATTCCTTTGAATAGTATAGTCATTTTCACAATATTGAGTCTTTCAATCCAAAAACGTGGTATATCTCTGCATCTGTTTCTGTCATCTTTTTGATTTCTTTCATCAGTATCTTAAAGTTTTCTGAGTACAGGTTTTTAGTCTCCTGAGGTAGGTTTATTCCTAGGTATTTTATTCTTTTTTATGTGATGGTAAATGGGATTGTTTCCGTAATCTCTCTTTCTGATGTTTCATTGTAAGTGTATAGGAATGCAAGAGATTTCTGTGTGTTAATTTTGTATCCTGCAAGTTTACCAAATTCATTGATGAGCTCTAGTAGTTTTCTGGTAGCATCTTTAGGATTTTCTATGTATAGCATCCTGTCATCTGAAAACAGTGACAGTTTTACTTCTTCTTTTCCAATGTGAATTCCTTTTATTTCTTTTTCTTCTCTGATAGCCTTGTCTAGGACTTCCAAAGCTATGTAGAATAAGAATGGTGAGAGTGGACATCCTTGTCTTGTTCCTGATCTTAGAGGAAATGCTTTCAGTTTTTCACCATTCAGAATGTAGTTTGCTGTGGGTTTATCTTATATGGCCTTTATTAGTTGAGTTAGGTTCCCTTATAAATGGGTGTTGAATTTTTTCCAAAGCTCTATCAGCATGTATTGAGATGATCATATGGTTTTTATTCTTCAATTCATTGATGTGGTGTATCACACTGATTGATTTGCGGATATTGAAGAATCCTTGCACCCCTGGGATAAATTCCACTTGATCATGGTGTATGATCCTTTTAATGTGTTGTTGGACTCCTTTGCTAGTAGTTTGTTGAGGATTTTTGCATCTATGTTCATCAGTGATATTGGCCTGTAATTTTCTTTTTTTGTGATATCTTTGTCTGGTTTTGGTATCAACGTGTTGGTGGTCTCATAGAATGAGCTCAGGAGTGTTCCTTCCCCTGCAATTTTTTAGAAGAGTTTCAGAATGTTAGCTGTTAACTCTTCTCTAAATGTTTGATAGAATTCACCTGTGAAGCCGTCTGGTCCTGAAGTTTTGTTTGTTGGAAGATTTTTTTTTTTTTTTTTTTTGTGGTACACGGACCTCTCACTGTTGTGGCCTCTCCCGTTGTGGAGCACAGGCTCAGCAGCCATGGCGCATGGGCCCAGCCACTCCGCGGCATGTGGGATCCTTCCGGACTGGGGCACGAACCTATGTCCCCTGCATCGGCAGGCAAACTCTCAACCACTGCTCCACCAGGGAAGCCCTGTTTTTTGGAAGATTTTTAATCACAGTTTCACTTTTATTACTTGTGATTGTTCTGTTCATATTTTCTATTTCTTTCTGGTTCAGTCTTGGAAGGTAGTGTCTTTCTAAGAATGTGTCCATTTCGTTTAGGTTGTCCATTTTATTGGCATAAACTTGCTTGCACTAATCTATTATTATCCTTTGTATTTCTGTGGTGTCCACTATAACTTCTCCTTTTTCATTTCTAATGCATGTTAATAGTGGGTCCAGAAAACTATAGCCAGCAGGTTAAAAACAGCTGTTACCTGCTTTTGTAAATACAAATTTATTGGAACACAGCCATGCCCATTAATTTATGTGTTGTTTATGACTGCTTTTGTGGGACAGCAAAATTGAGTAGTTTCAATCGATATCATATAGCTCACAAAGCCTAAAATCTCAGTTTGACCCTTTACAGGAAATATTTGTTGACCCCTGATATATGAGATGACCCATCTTGCATGATTGGAGGTCTGTATGCATGGAAATGCTAAATATATATTTTAGTTAGAGTCATTTGGAAGTACTGAGAGGAAGAAGCTAGATTCAGGATCCAGAGAGGAAGTTATCAAAACAGGGTAAAAAGAACTAGGGAGGGCTTAGTGCAAATAGATAAAAGGGATCAGCTTTTCGATATGCCAGTAGAGATAGGTTCTCCAGAATTTGGCTGAAGAGAGAGAGCGCGCACACGCGCGCGCACGCGAGAGAGAGAGAGAGAGAGAGTGTGTGTGTGTCTATACACATGTGTATTTTGGGGAGTGAGGTCTCCAGTCAGAGCAAAAAAGAGGGCGGAGAGGAACCTAGTACAAAAACAAGTGGAAGGAAAAATACTCTCTCATTTCTTTAATTTATATTATAAATGAACACTGCATTCCTTCTCGCAAAAAGAGTTCCAGAAATGTTCTCTAGGGCTGGTCTTCCAAGGCCTATACTTATGAGGCAACAGTGCCTCTAGTGTCTACATGGCGATATTGTCCTCTGATGTCATGAAGATTACTTGACCAGGACTGAAAATGGTATAGATCAACTGCAAAGATAACATTACTCAGTTTCTCCTTCTTTACCAAGGAGATATAGGTGACCAGATGTACTCAACAATACATTGGTAAAATTCACTTAGTGAGAGAGGCTATGAATAATGGTGGACCTGGTTTCTATTTTTCCTTGTGAGAACAATTCATGTAAACCTTAAGTATAAAAATACTATGGATCTAGAGACTGTCATACAGAGTGAAGTAAGTCAGAAAGAGAAAAACAAATATCGTATATTAGTGCATATATGTGGAACCTAGAAAAATGGTACAGATGAACCAGTTTGCTGGGAAGAAATAGAGACACAGTTATAGAGAACAAACGTATCGACACCAAGAGGGGAAACTGGCGGGGGGGTGGTGTGATGAGTTGGGAGATTGGGATTGACATATATACACTAATATGTATAAAATGGATAACTAACAAGAACCTGCTGTATAAAAAAATGAATAAAATTCTAAAATTCGAAAAAAATACTATTATCCACTCTCAAGAAACTGCCTCAAGTTCTACCATATCTATAAGGTAAATGACTAAGAATAACACCTTAAGAAGTTTTGAGGGTCACTTGTTATGGTTGGTCATGGCAGGAATTACTGAATTCATGAGCTGCCTCTCCTTGCTATTCCCCAGGCCAGGTTGTTTCCTTCCTGCTGAATCCCTGTGAAGATGTGAAAGCAGAAATAATATAGCAAGTCAGGATCCAGTCCTGACTATGCAAAGCACCACCTCTGTTATATAAAAGACTGGATGTCTTAGTCCCCAGGACTTCCTTTTTTCCTCTAGGAATGATCATTAATTCTCAATCATGAGATATTACTCCCACCATGAACATACACTGAGTATGTCAGGCAAGTGCATAATACTCCATTACACCCTATAAGGGAGAATGGTGAATTTAGTCCATTTACATTTAAAGTAATTATTGGTCAGTATGTACCTATTGCCAATTTGTTTATTGTTTTCTGGTTGTTTTTAACTTTCTCTCTGTTACTTTCTTTTTCCCTTTTTCCTCTTCCCTTATGTTTTGTGGTTTTCTTTAGTGTCATGTTTAGATTCCTTTTTCATTTTCTTTTGTGTATTTAGTATAAGTTTTTTCTTTGTTGTTACCATGAGGTTCACATATAACATATTATGAATGGAGTAGCCTGTTTTACCTTGGTGCCAACTTAAATTTGAACACATTCCAAAGCTGTATTTGTTTTACTTCCCTCTCCCCATTTTATACTTTTGATGATGCATCTTTTTACTTTATGCATCGCTTCACTAATTATTGTAGTTTTAGTTAATTTTACTACTTTTGTCTTTTAACCTTCATTCTTGCTTTATATGTGATCAATCCACTACCCTTATTATATATTCACCTTTTCCAGTGAGATTTTTAGTTTTGTATTTTTCTTCTTATTAATTAGTACCATTTCTATTCAGCTTAAGGAAGTCTCTTTAATATTTCTTGTAGGGCCATTTCAGTGATGATGAACTACTTTAGCTTTTGTTTATATGGCAACTCTTGATCTCTCCTTCAATACTGAATGATAACCTTGCTTGGTAGAGAATTCTTGATTGGAAGTCTTTTTCTTTCATCTTTGAATATATCATGCCAATCCCTTTTGGCCTATAAAGTTTCTACTCAAAAATCTACTGATAGCCTTATGGGGTTTCCCTTGTAAGGAACAAGTTGTTTTTCTCTTGCTGCTTTTAGGATTCTCTCTTTATCCTTAACTTTTACCATTTTAATTATGTCTTGATGTGTATCTCTTTGGGTTCATTTTATTTGGAATTCTCTGGGCTTCCTGGATTTGGATGTCTGTTTCCTTCCCCAGATTAGGGACGTTTTCAGGCACTATTTCTTCAAATAATTTTTCTGGTCCTTTCTCTCTATCTTCTCCTTCTGGGGCCCCCATAATGCAAATGTTATTCTGCTTGACGTTGCTCCAAATGTCCCATGAGGTATCTTCACTTTTTGAAATTCTTTTGAAATAATCTTATTCATTTTTATAGTCTGTTATTCCACTAATGGTTATAATGCCATTTAACACGAGTTACAATGAAGTGAATGTTTTAGGGAGTGTTTCATGTTGTTGCAGAGTTCTGTGAGCCCTGTTGTGGAAGCTCATTACAAATGGAAGTGATAGCACGGAGAAAGGTGTGGTCCTTACAGGTATAGTGCCTATATTAATGAAATAGCTAGGCATATGAGGGGACTGGCACACAGAGTATTCTGAAAGATGTGTTACAGTTCACTAAAGTACATATAGAATGTTAACTTAAGCTGATCTGCCTCCGTTTATTAGATACAACTTATTGCTGACTTTCTGTTACCCTGATCAGGACAGTGCAGGAGTGATGAGTTCACTGATGAGTTCTTGTTTATGCCCAGATAGATTGGAGGGTGGGATAGAATCAGGCAGGTATCCTAGTTGAGCCTGTGTTGCTGTTGTTGGAGGATGTTACCTATGGTGACATTTATGGAACCCGACTGTGGTTTGGTTGTGAAGTGGTTCAGGAGGAGGTAAGATTTTGGTTTTGAGTATGAACTGGGGCCATTAACAGAGGGAGACCCGTGGAAGAAGGAGAAAGAGTGGGAACTGATGGAAAATATCCAACTTCCAGGGCTCTAAAGTTCAAGGTGAAACAGGTACAAACATGTCACGGTAACCATAATTTACAGAATAGAGAGATAATTTCACTCATCAACTTACAGTGAGAACATAGGAATTAGTAAAGTGCTTTGTAACCTAGAAGGTGATAAAAATGCTTAGATTTCAGCACAGATTGGAATGACAAAAGTATGAGTGAAATCATTTCAAGTTGGAGGTGATAACTTGAGGGTTTTTGGGGGGTTTTTTTGTGTTTTTTTTGCGGGCATCTCACTGTTGTGGCCTCTCCCGTTGCGGAGCACAGGCTCCGGACGTGCAGGCTCAGCGGCCATGGCTCACGGGCCTAGCTGCTCCGCGGCATGTGGGATCTCCCCGGACCGGGGCACGAACCCGTGTCCTTTGCATCGGCAGGCAGACTCTCAACCACTGCGCCACCAGGGAAGCCCTTGAGGGATTTTTTTTTTAACTTTATTTGGTAAAATGCAGGCAGTCATACATGTGAGGCGTGTTTACAGAGTTAAAAACGTATATAAAAGACTTCTGCTCCTGGGAAGATGGAGTGGCCATACTTTTCCCTATTCCTCCTGCTAAGCACAACCCAAAAAGCCCCTACACATGATGCATCAAACAAACATAAGAAGACTGAAAGGTAGAGAGAAGAAGTCAGAGTGGCTATAGATGTTGATCTCCCCCCGCCCCCGCAAATTGGTGGTGATTTACCTGTGTTTCTTTGCTGCATATATCCACATTTAGAACTAAAGAAGCAACCTGGAAATGCCAATGGCCCCAACCCCCCCAAAAAAAGCCCCACAAAAGCCTTCACTCTTTAGCCAAAGGACCAGGGAAAGGGCAGGCTAGCAAGACAGAAAAACTTTTAGACAATAACCACCCTACTCCAGCCAAACACCATTGAAAAAAAACTGTGACCTCACCCCAATCAATGCCAGAAAAGACCAGTGGAGAGCCTAGGCTTCCAGCCTCACCAAGCTGTAATGAAGTACCCCAACTTCTTTGCCAGAGTGATGTCAGAGAAGGCAAAGTAGGGAACCAGGACTTTCATTCCAGCCAAGTGGTATTGAGTAATATCCCTCCCCCACACTGTGGTGTCAGTGGAAACAATGTGTAGAGTCTGGACTTATGACTGTGCTCTTCCATAATGTGGCACCCTTCCTATTCCCTGAAAGGTCTCTATTGGAGAATACTACTGAGGAACTAAGACTTTTGTCCTTGTTAAGCAGTAACACAGCCTGCCCCCTATAGTGTCAATGTAGGCCCTGTGAGAGCCTGGACTTGCACATCCAACTGACAGTAACAGGTATGTTTACCTCTTCCCCTCCCCTCTAAGGTGGTGTCAAAGGACTAGTGGAGGATCAGGACTTCCACCATAGCCCAGTGCTAATGAATCATCCTACCCTCTCCTACCTACCACCCCATAGGGTGTTAATAGATGCCATGGTTAATAGATACTATGCATTAATAAGGCACACTTGTGTCTCTTAGTCTGGGATGTGTCAGGTAAGGCCTAGTGGGGAGCTATAACTCCCATCCCCACCTGCATAGCTGTCAATAGAGACCATGTGAGAAACTTGGACTTCTACTCACACCTGAAATTAACAAACTGTCACCACCCCCCTTCCCTTGCTGGAACCCAGCTAAAATAATAGGTTTAAATATATATTTAAATATATATTTAAATATATATCCAGAGTCTCATAATATAATAACCCAAATATACAGATTTTGAATGAAAATAACTCATAATACCAAGAACCAGGAAGATCTCAAACTAAATGAATAAAGACAATTAATAGACGCCAACACTGAGATGACAAAGATATTAGAATTATTTGACAAAGATTTTAAAGCAGACATGATAAAAATATTTGAACAATGACACTCTTGAAATATATGAAAAATAAAAAGTCTTAGGAAAGAAACAGAAGATATAAAGGAGAACCAAGGGCAAATTTTAGAGCTGAAAAATACAATAACTAAATGCAATAATCAAAAATACCAAAATTAAAAACTTAATGGATGGGATCAACAGCAGAACAGAAGGGACAGAGGAAAGAATCACTGAATTGGAATACAGAACAACAGAATTAACCAATTTGATAAAACACAGATTAAATGGACTGGAAAAAAAAAAGATCAGAGCCTTAAGACCTATGATAGTATTGCAAAAGATCTAATATTCATGGCATCAGAGTCCCAGGAGAGAAAAAAGAGTGTGGGACTGGAAAGTATTCAAAGAAGCAATGACTGAAAACTTTCCAAATCTGGAAAAACATAAACCTACAAATTCAAGAAACTGAGTGAATCCCAAACAGGATAAAACTAAAGAAATCCACACCAAGACACATTATACTCAAACTTCTGAAAATGAAAGACAATGTTACTTGAAAACCGTGACAGCAATAGCACAATCTATAAAGGGAAAAAAATGATAAACTGGACCTTATGAACATTAAAAACTTTTGTTTTGCAAGAGATCCCATTAAGAGCATGATAAGACAAGCTACAGGCTGTGAAAAAGTATCTGTAAACCAAATATCTCAGAAAGGAGTAGTATCTAGACTATATAAAGAATTCTCAAAACTCAATAGTAAAAAACCAAACAATCCAACTAGAGATATTTCACTGAGGAAGACATACAAAGGGCAAATAATTATATGAAAAGATGTTCAACATCATTAGCCATTTGGGAACCACAAATTAAAAGGGAACGAGATATCACTACACATCTATCATAATAGCTAAATTTTTTTTAAAAGCTGCAACAACACCAAATGCTAGCAAGGATGGGAAGACATTGGATCACTCATACGTTGCTGTTGGGAATGGAAAATAGTGCAGTGATTTTGGGAAACAGATTGACAATTTCTTACAAACTAAACATGTAACTGTCGTGCAACCCCATAACTATACTCTTGGAAATTTATCTTAGAGAAATGAAAAGTGATGTTCACACAAAAACCCATGCATGAATGTTTAGATCAGCTTAATATGTCATAGCCCCAAACTGGAAACAATCCATATGTCCTTCAAAAGGTAAATGGTTAGACAAACCATGATATATCCCTACCATGAAATAAAAAGAAGCTATTTACATGCACAGCAACCTGGATGAATCTCCAGAGGATTATGTTGAGTGAAATAAGCCAATCCTAAAATGTTACACAATGTATGATTCCATTTATAAAACATCTCTGAAATGACAAAATTATGGAAATGGAGAACAGATTAGTAGTTGCCAGGGTTTAGGGAGGAGGTTGGGGGCAGGTGGGAAGTGGATGTGGCTATGGTAAAGGAAATGTTCTGTATCTGATTGCATCAATGTCAATATCCTGGACTTGATATTGTACTATAGTTTTGCAAGATGTAACCACTGGAGTAAACTGGGTAAAGAGTACACAGGATACCTTGGTACTCTTTCTTTTTCTTTTCTTTTTTTCCCAGCTTTATTGAGGTGTACTTGACAAATAAAAATCGTATATATTTAAGGTGTACAATGTGATATTCTGATATAAATATACATTGTGGAATGGTTACCACAGTCAAGCTCTTTAACATATCAGTCACCTCATATAGTTACGATTTTTTTGTGGTAAAAATACTTAGTCAACTATCTTAGCAAATTTCAAGTATGCAATACAGTATTATTAACTGTAGTCACCATACTGTACCTTAGATCTCCAGAACTTGTTCACCCTTCATAAATGAACCTTTGTACCCTTTAACTTCTCCTCATTTTCCCATCCAACCCTCACCCCGGCAACCACCATTCTACTCTCTGCTACCTACAGAATGGGAGAAAATATTTGCAAGCCATATATCTGTTAAGGGTTTCATATCCAAAATATACAAGGAACTCAACAACTCATTAGTGAAAGAAACACCACAAATAACCTGATTAGAAGATGGGGTAAGGACCTGAATAGACATTTCTCAAAAGACATACAAATGGCCAACAGGTATATGAAAAGGTACTCAAAATCACTTAACCAGCAGGGAAATGCAAATCACAACCACAATGAGATACATCACCTCACAACTGTTAGAATAGCTAATATAAAAAAGACAAGAGATTAAGGCCTGGGGGCATAAACAGAGGGAATAACCCAGGATGTAGAGGGGAGAGAGGAAAAATTACATCCACGTTGTCACAAATGGCAGGATTTCTTTTTTCTTATTGAAGTTTAATAATATTCCATTGTGTGTATACATAATGGTGAGGGTGTGGATGGAAGGATACCCTTGTACACTCTTTGTAGAAGTGTAAATTGGTACAGTCATTATGGAAAACAGTATGGAGGTTTCTTAAAAAATTAAAAATAGAACTACTGTATAATCCAGCAATCCCTCTTCTTGGTATATAACCAAAGGAAATAAAATCACTATCTTGAAGAGATATCTGCACCCCATATCACTACAGCTTTATTCACAATAGCCAAGGTATGGAAAGAATCTAAGTGTCTATTGATAGATGAATGGATAAAGAAAAGGTGATATATATACATACACACATACACACACACACAGTGGAGTATTATTCAGCCTTAGAAAAAGAAGGAAATCCTGTCATTTGCAACAACATGGATGAACATGTAGTACATTATGCTAAGTGAAATAAGCCAGACACACAGAAAGCAAATGCTGTGTGATCTCACTTATATGTAGAATCGAAAAAAGGTGAACTCTGTATTATTTCTTTCAAATGTTACAACTGTAGTTTAATTAAACTGCAAAGTTTCATGTAAAATGTATATAACAGAGTATCCACCCACTTCATTTCTCCCTGTGCTCCTTTGCCAATTCCCTGCAACAAGTTTCTAGTCAGGAATTGATAGATTGATGTGCCATCTACTGACAATATTATGGATGGATTTCTGAGAAATCTAGAAAGTGGAAGTGGGCATGGCAGTTAGGAAGCTTCTTGATTTGCTGTGAGAGTCATGATAGAGGTAGAATATACAGAGGTGGACCGTGGTGTGTGTGTGTGTGTTGCTTGTGTATGACCAACTTCAATGACTAGGAGGAGGCCTGGGGGCATAAACAGAGGTAATAACCCAGGATGTAGAGGGGAGAGAGGAAAAATTACATCCGTGTTGTCACAAATGGCAGGATTTCCTTTTTCTTTTTGAGGTTGAATAATATTCCATTGTGTGTATACATATCACATTTTCTTTATCCATTCATCCATTGACAGACACTTCAGTTGTCTCTATATCTTGGCTACTGTGAATAATGCTGCAATGAACATGAGAGTGCAGATATTTCTTTGAGATATTGATTTTCATTCCTTTGGCTATATACCCAGAAGTGGGATGGCTGGATCATATGATAGTTCCATTTTTTAAATTTTCATAAACCTCCATACTGTTTTCTGTAATGGCTGAACCAGTTTACATTCTCACCAATAGTGTACAAGAAAGGATTTTCTTTTCTTCACATTCTCAACAATACTGATCTTTTTTTATTTTTTTCAATTTACATATATATATGTATAGTTGATTTACAATATTGTGTTAGTTTCAGGTGTACAGCATAGTGATTCAGTTATTTTTTCTGATTATATTCCATTATGGCTTATTATATGATATTAAATGTAGTTCCCTGTGCTATACAGTAAATTCTTGTTGCTTATCTTTTTTTTTTTTTTTTTTTTGCAGTATGCGGGCCTCTCACTGTTGTGGTCTCTCCCGTTGTGGAGCACAGGCTCTGGACGCACAGGCTCACGGGCCCAGCTGCTCCACGGCATGTGGGATCTTCCCAGACCGAGGCACGAACCCGTGTCCCCTGCATCGGCAGGTGGACTCTCAACCACTGCACCACCAGGGAAGCCCTATTTTATATATAGTAGTTTCTATCTGTTAATCCCATACTCCTAATTTGTCCCTCCCCCGTCCTTCTCCCCTTTGGTAACCAAAAGTTTGTTTTCTATATCTGTGAGTCTGTTTCTGTTTTGTATATATATTCATTTGTATTATTTTTTAGATTCCACATATAAATGATATCATATAGTATTTATCTTTCTCTGTCTGACTTACTAAACTAAGTATAGTATTCTCTAGGCCCACCCATGTTGCTGAAAATGGTAATATTTCATTCCTTTTATGACTGACTAATATTCTATTATACATATATATAAAACAGATTTTCTCAAGCCAATTGTCTGTTGATGGGCATGTGGGTTGTTTCCATGTGTTGGCTATTGTAAATAGTGCTGCTATTAACATTCGGGTACATGTATCTTTTCGAATTAGGTTTTTTGTTTTTTCCATATATATACCCAGGAGTGGGATTGCTGGATCATATGATAACTCTGTTTTTAGTTTTTTAAGGAATGCCCATACTATTTTCCATAGTGGCTGCACCAATTTACATTCCCACCAACTGTGTACCAGGGATCCCTTTTCTCCACATCCTCTCTGGCATTTATTATTTGTAGACATTTTGATGATAGCCATTCTGACCAATGTGAGGTGATACCTCATTGTGGTTTTGATTTGCATTTCTCTAATACTTAGTGATGTTGAGCATCTTTTCATGTTCCTGTTGGCCATCTGTGTGCCTTCTTTGGAAAAATGTGTCTTTAGGTTTGCTGTGCATTTTCTGATTGGGTTGTTTTGTTTTTTCGATATTCAGTTGTATGAGCTGTTTGTGTATTTTGGATCTTAACCCCTTGTCGGCCACATCATTTGCAAATATTTTCTTCCATTCCATATGTTGTCTTCACATTTTGTTGATGATTTCCTTTGCTGTGCAAAAGCTTTTAAGTTTGATTAGGCCTGATTTGTTTATTTTTGCTTTTATTTCTTTTCCCTTTGGAGACTAATCTAAGAAAATATTGCTATGATTTATGTCCAAGAATGTTTTGCCTAAATACTCTTCTAGGAGTTTTATGGTGTCATGTCTTATATTTAGGTCTTTAAACCATTCTGAGTTTATTTTTGTATATGGTGTGAGGGAGTGTTCTAATTTTATTGATTTACATGTAATTGCCCAGCTTTCCCAACACCACTTGCTGAAGAGACTCTTTTCTCCATTGTATATTATTGCCTTCTTTGTCATAGATAAGTTGACTGTAGGTGTGTGGGTTTATTTCTGGGCTTTCTATTATGTTCCATTGATCTATATGTTTTTGTGCCAAAATCACACTTTTTTGATTACTGTAGCTTTGCAGTATAGTCCAAATTCTGGAAGGGTTATGCCTCTAGCTTTGTTCTTTTTCCTCAGGATTGCCCCTGCCAATTCTGGGTCTTTTGTTGTTCTTTTGACATTTTGATAATAACCATCCTAACAGGTAGGAGGTGGTATCTCCTTGTGATTTTGATTTGTATATCTCTGACGATTACTAATATTGAGTATTTTTTTTCATATAACTGTTGGCTGTTTGTATGTCTTTTTTGGATAAATGTCTATTCAGGTCTTTTGCCCATATTTTGCCCATTTTTTGGTTGAGTTTGTTTTCTTATTGCTGAGTTTTGAGTTCTTTGCATATTTTGGATAACAGTCTTTTATTAAACACGTGTTTTGCAAATATTTTCTCCCAGTCTGTCCTTTGTTTTTTCATTCTTTTAACTGTGTCCTCATAGAGCAGAATATTTAAATTTTAATGAAGTCCAGTTTATCAGTATTTACTTTCATGGATTGTGCTTTTGGAGTTGTATCTAAAATGTTATCACCGGAGGCGGAGGAAGATGGCGGAAGAGTAAGACGCGGAGATCACCTTCCTCCCCACAGATACATCAGAAATTCATCTACACGTGGAACAACTCCAACAGAACACCTACTGAACGCTGACAGAAGACCTCAGACCCCCCAAAAGGCAAGAAACTCCCCACATACCTGGGTAGGTCAAAAGAAAAAAAGAATAAACAGAGACAATAGGATATGGACGGGACCTGCACCAGTGGGAGGGAGCCGTGAAGGAGGGAAGGTTTCTACACACTACAAGCCCCTTCGAGGGCGGAGACTGCAGGTGGCGGAGGGGGAAAGCTTCGGAGTAGCGGAGGAGAGCACAGCAACAGGGGTGTGGAGGGCAAAGCAGAGAGATTTTGGCACAGAGGATCGGTGCCCTCAGGCACACACCAGCCCGAGAGACTTGTCTGCTTGGCCGCCAGGGCGGGCGGGGCTGGGAGCTGAGGCTCGGGTATCGGCTTTCAGTCGGAGCGCAGGGAGAGGTCTGGGGCTGGCGGCAGGAAGAGACCCTGAAGGGGTTAGTGCTAGCCCGGAGGGAGTCCGGGGAAAGGGTCTGGAGCTACCGGAGAGGCAAGAGACTTTTTTCCCTTTTGTTGCCTGGTGCGCGAGGAGAGGGCGTTCCACTCCCTCCCCTCTGCCTGAGTGAGCCAGAGCCCCCGAATCAGCGGCTCCTTTAAACCCGTCCTGTCTGAGCGAAGAACGGACGCCCTCCGGCGACCTACGTGCAGAGGCGGGGCCAGGTCCAAGGCTGAGACCCGGGAGTTGTGAGAGCAGAGACAGGGAAATCTCTCTGTGCAGCCTCCGAGGCAGCGGATTAAAGCTCCACGGACCATTTGATGTGCCCTGCGTCTGTGGAGTGCATGAATGGACAGCGAATCATCCCAAATTGAGGAAGTGGACCTTGAGGACAAGATTTAAGACTTTCCCCCCTTTTTTTCCTCTTTTTACAACGAATTATCTCAAATTAAGGAGGTGGACTTAGCAAGATTTCAGACTTCTCGCCCTTTTCCTCTTTTACAACGAATTATCCCAAATCGAGGAGGTGGACTTGGAGAGCAAGATTTTTGATTTTTCCCCCTGCTCTCTTTTTGTGAATGTGTATGTGTAATCTTCTGTGTAAGATTCTCTCTGTATAGCTTTGCTTCCACCATATGTCCCAGGGTTCTATCGGTCCGTGTTTTTTTTCAATAATTACTTTTTAATTTTAATAACGCTACTATATTTCATACTTTATTCTATTTTACTTTACCTGCTCTTTCTTTTTTTCCTCCCTTCCCTTCCTCCCTCCCTCCCTCCGCTCCTCCTTTCCTTCTTTCTTTTTCTTTCCTCCATCCCTCCCTCCCTCCCACCCTTCTTCTTTCCACTTTCTTTTTCTTTCCTTCCTCCCTCCCTCCTGTCTTTCCTTCTTTCTTTCCTTCCTCCCTCCCTCCCTCCCTTCTTCCATTCACTCTTCCTTTTGCTTTCATTCCTCCCTCCCTCCCTCCTTTCTTTCCTTCTTTCTTTCCATCCTTCTTCCCTCCCTCCCTCCTTTCTTTCTTTCTTCCTTCCTTCCTTCCTTTCTTCCCTTCTTCCTTTCTTTCAATCTCTCTTTCTTTCTTCTACTAATTATTTCTTTCTACTTTTTCTCACTGTTATTCTGAGCCGGGTGGATGAAAGGCTCTTGGTGCTGCAGCCAGGAGTTAGTGCTGTGCCTCTGAAGTGGGAGAGCCAACTTCAGGACACGGGTCCACAAGAGACCTCCCAGCTCCACATAATATCAAACAGCGAAAATCTCCCAGGGATCTCCATCTCAACACCAGCACCCAGCTTCAGTCAACGACCAGCAAGCTACAGTGCTGGTCACCCTATGCCAAGCAACTAGCAAGGCAGGAACACAACCCCACCCATTAGCAGAGAGGCTACCTAAAAACATAATAAGGCCACAGGCACCCCAAAACACACCACCAGACGTGGATCTGTCCACCAGAAAGACAAGATCGAGGCAAACCACCAGAACACAGGCTTTAGTCCCCCCCACCAGGAAGCCTACACAACCTACTGAAACAACCTTAGCCACGGGGGACAGACACCAAAAACAACGGGAACTACGAATCTGCAGCCTGCAAAAAGGAGACCCCAAACACAGTAACATAAGAAAAATGAGAAAGCAGAAAAACACACAGCAGGTGAAGGAGCAAGATAAAAACCTACCAGACCTAACAAATGAAGAGGTAATAGGCAGTCTACCTGAAAAAGAATTCAGAATAATGATAGTAAAGCTGATCCAAGATTCTATTTCCCAGATCCAAAATCTTGGAAATAGAATAGACAATATGCAAGAAACAGTTAACAAGGACCTAGAAGAACTAAAGATGAATCAAGCATCGATTAAAAACACAATAAATGAAATGAAAAATACTCTAGATGGGATCAATAGCAGAATAACTGAGGCAGAAGAATGGATAAGTGAGGTGGAAGGTAAAATATTGGAAATAACTGATGCAGAGCAAAATAAAGAAAAAATAATGAAAAGAACAGAGGACAGTCTCAGAGACCTCTGGGACAACATTAAACGCACCAACATTCGAATTATAGGGGTTCCAGAAGAAGAAGAGAAAAAGAAAGGGACTGAGAAAATATTTGAAGAGATTATAGTTGAAAACTTCCCTAATATGGGAAAGGAAATAGTTAATCAAGTCCAGGAGGCACAGAGAGTCCCATACAGAATAAATCCAAGGAGAAATACGCCAAGACACATATTAATCAAACTGTCAAAAATGAAACACAAAGAAATCATATTAAAAGCAGCAAAGGAAAAACAACAAATAACACACAAGGGAATCCCCATCAGGTTAACAGCTGATCTCTCAGCAGAAACTCTACAAGCCAGAAGGGAGTGGCAGGACATAATTAAAGTGATGAAGGAGAGAAACCTGCAACCAAGATTACTCTACCCAGCAAGGATCTCATTCAGATTTGATGGAGAAATTAAAACCTTTACAGACAAGCAAAAGCTGAGAGAGTTCAGCACCACCAAACCAGCTTTACAACAAATGCTAAAGGAACTTCTCTAGGCAAGAAACACAACAGAAGGACTATACCTACAATAACGAACCCAAAGCAATTAAGGAAATGAGAATAGGAACATACATATCAATAATTACCTTAAATGTAAATGGACTAAATGCTCCCACCAAAAGACACAGAGTGGCTGAATGGATACAAAAACAAGACCCATATATATGCTGTCTACAAGAGACCCACTTCAGACCTAGAGACACATACAGATTGAAAGTAAGGGGATGGAAAAAGATGTTCCATGCAAATGGAAATCAAAAGAAAGCTGGAGTAGCAATTCTTATATCAGACAAAATAGACTTTAAAATAAAGACTATTAGATGCATGAGGGAAGGGATGTGGGAACAGATGTATATGTATGACAGATTCACTTTGTTATAAAGCAGAAACTAATAAAAAAATAAATAAATAAAATAAAATAAAGACTATTAGAAGAGACAAAGAAGGACACTACATAACAATAAAGGGATCGATCCAAGAAGAAGATATAACAATTGTAAATATTTATGCACCCAACATAGGAGCACCTCAATACATAAGGCAAATACTAACAGCCATAAAAGGGGAAATCGACAGTAACACAATCATAGTAGGGGACTTTAACACCCCACTTTCACCAATGGACAGATCATCCAAAATGAAAATAAATAAGGAAACACAAGCTTTAAATGATACATTAAACAAGATGGACTTAATTGATATTTATAGGACATTCCATCCAAAAACAACAGAATACACATTTTTCTCAAGTGCTCATGGAATATTCTCCAGGATAGATCATATCTTGGGTCACAAATCAAGCCTTGGTAAATTTAAGAAAATTGAAATTGTATCAAGTATCTTTTCCGACCACAATGCTATGAGACTAGACATCAATTACAGGAAAAGATCTGTAAAAAATACAAACACATGGAGGCTAAACAATACACTACTCAATAACGAAGTGATCACTGAAGAAATCAAAGAGGAAATTAAGAAATACCTAGAAACAAATGACAATGGAGACACGACGACCCAAAACCTATGGGACGCAGCAAAAGCAGTTCTAAGGGGGAAGTTTATAGCAATACAATCCCACCTTAAGAAACAGGAAACATTTCGAGTAAACAACCTGACCCTGCACCTAAAGCAATTAGAGAAAGAAGAACAAAAAACCCCCAAAGTTAGCAGAAGGAAAGAAATCATAAAGATCAGATCAGAAATAAATGAAAAAGAAATGAAGGAAACGAGCGCAAAGATCAACCAAACTAAAAGCTGGTTCTTTGAGAAGATAAACAAAATTGACAAACCATTAGCCAGACTCATCAAGAAAAGAAGGGAGAATACTCAAATCAGTAGAATTAGAAATGAAAAAGGAGAAGTAACAACTGACACTGCAGAAATACAAAAGATCATGAGAGATTACTATAAGCAACTCTATGCCAATAAAATGGACAACCTGGAAGAAATGGACAAATTCTTAGAAATGCACAACCTACCAAGACTGACTCAGGAAGAAATAGAAAATATGAATAGACCAATCACAAGCACTCAAATTGAAACTGTGATTAAAAATCTTCCATCAAACAAAAGCCCAGGACCAGATGGCTTCACAGGCGAATTCTATCAAACATTTAGAGAAGAGCTAACACCCATCCTTCTCAAACTCTTCCAAACAATATCAGAGGAAGGAACACTCCCAAACTCATTCTACAAGGCCACCATCACCTTGATACCAAAACCAGGCAAGGATGTCACAAAGAAAGAAAACTACAGGCCAATATCACTGATGAACATAGATGCAAAAATCCTCAACAAAATATTAGCAAACAGAATGCAACAGCACATTAAAAGGATCATACACCATGATCAAGTGGGGTTTATTCCAGGAATGCAAGGATTCATCAATATACGCAAATCAATCAATGTGATACACCATATTAACAAGTTGAAGGAGAAAAACCATATGATCATCTCAATAGATGCAGAGAAAGCTTTCGACAAAATTCAACACCCATTTATGATAAAAACCCTCCAGAAAGTAGGCATAGAGGGAACTTTCCTCAACATAATAAAGGCCATATATGACAAACCCACAGCCAACACTGTCCTCAATGGTGAAAAACTGAAACCATTTCCACTAAGATCAGGAAGAAGACAAGGCTGCCCACTCTCACCACTCTTATTCAACATAGTTTTGGAAGTTTTAGCCACAGCAATCAGAGAAGAAAAGGAAATAAAAGGAATCCAAATCGGAAAAGAAGAAGTAAAGCTGTCACTGTTCACAGATGACATGATACTATACATAGAGAATCCTAAAGATGCTACCGAAAAACTACTAGAGCTAATCAATGAATTTGGTAAAGTAGCAGGATACAAAATTAATGCACAGAAATCTCTGGCATTCCTGTACACTAATGATGAAAAATCTGAAAATGAAATCAAGAAAACACTCCCATTTACCATCGCAACAAAAAGAATAAAATATCTAGGAATAAACCTACCAAAGGAGACAAAAGACCTGTATGGAGAAAATTATAAGACACTGATGAAAGAAATTAAAGAGGATACAAATAGATGGAGAGATATACCATGCTCCTGGATTGGAAGAATCAATATTGTGAAAATGACTCTACTACCCAAAGCAATCTACAGATTCAATGCAATCCCTATCAAACTACCACTGGCATTTTTCACAGAACTAGAACAAAAAATTTCAAAATTTGCTTGGAAAAACAAAAGACCCCGAGTAGCCAAAGCAATCTTGAGAACGAAAAACGGAGCTGGAGGAATCAGGCTCCCTGACTTCAGACTATACTACAAAGCTACAGTAATTAAGACAGTGTGGTACTGGCATAAAAACAGAAAGATAGATCAGTGGATCAGGATAGAAAGCCCAGAGATAAACCCACGCACATATGGCCAACTTATCTTTGATAAAGGAGGCAGGAATGTACAGTGGAGAAAGGACAGCCTCTTCAATAAGTGGTGCTGGGAAAATGGACAGGGACATGTAAAAGTATGAGATTAGATCATTCCCTAACACCATACACAAAAATAAGCTCAAAATGGATTAAAGACCTAAATGTAAGGCCAGAAACTATCAAACTCTTAGAGGAAAACATAGGTAGAACACTCTATGACATAAATCACAGCAAGATCCTTTTGGACCCACCTCCTAGAGAAATGGAACTAAAAACAAAGATAAACAAATGGGACCTAATGAAACTTCAGAGCTTTTGCACAGCAAAGGAAACCATAAACAAGACCAAAAGACAACCCTCAGAATGGGAGAAAATATTTGCAAATGAAGCAACTGACAAAGGATTAATCTCCCAAATTTATAAACAGCTCATGCAGCTCAATAGCAAAAAAACAAACAACCCAATCCAAAAATGGGCAGAAGACTTAAATAGGCATTTCTCCAAAGAAGATATACAGACTGCCAACAAACACATGAAAGAATGCTCCACATCATTAATCATTAGAGAAATGCAAATCAAAACTACAATGAGATATCATCTCACACCAGTCAGAATGGCCATCATCAAGAAATCTAGAAACAATAAATGCTGGAGAGGGTGTGGAGAAAAGGGAACACTCTTGCACTGCTGGTGGGAATGTGAATTGGTACAGCCACTATGGAGAACAGTATGGAGGTTCCTTAAAAAACTAAAAATAGAACTACCATATGACCCAGCAATACCACTACTAGGCATATACCCTGAGAAAACCATAATTCAAAAAGAGACATGTACCAAAATGTTCATTGCAGCTCTATTCACAATAGCCCGGAGCTGGAAACAACCTAAGTGTCCATCATTGGATGAATGGATAAAGAAGATGTGTCACATATATACAATGGAATATTACTCAGCCATAAAAAGAAACGAAACTGAGCTATTTGTAATGAGGTGGATAGACCTAGAGTCTGTCATACAGAGTGAAGTAAGTCAGAAAGAGAAAGACAAATACCGTATGCTAACACATATATATGGAATTTAAAAAAAAAATGTCATGAAGAACCTAGGGGTAAAACGCGAATAAAGACACAGACCTACTTGAGAATGGACTTGAGGATATGGGGAGGGGGAAGGGTAAGCTGTGACAAAGGGAAAGAGAGGCATGGACATATATACACTACCAAACGTAAGGTAGATAGATAGTGGGAAGCAGCCGCAGAGCACAGGGAGATCAGCTCGGTGCTTTGTGACCGCCTGGAGGGGTGGGATGGGGAGGGTGGTAGGGAGGGAGATGCATGAGGGAAGGGATGTGGGAACAGATGTATATGTATGACTGATTCACTTTGTTATAAAGCAGAAACTAATAAAAAATAAATAAATAAATAAATAAAATAAAATGTTATCACCAAACTCAGGGTTACCTATATTTTTTCTTATTTTATCTCATAGGAATTTTATTGTTTTGCCTTTTACATTTAGGTCTATGATCTATGTTGAATAATTTTTGAGAAAGTATAAAATCTGTTTCTAAATTTATTTTTTGCATGTGGATGTTCAGTTGTTCTGGTAACTAAATGATTACCGTTTCTCCACTGAATTGCCTTTGCTCCTTTTTCAAGTATTAGTTGACTATATGTATGTAGGTCTGTTTCCGAGATAATTTGTATCATTGATGTGTTTTGATCCATTGATTTGTTTTTCTCTTTCAGCAATACCATACTGTCTTGATTACTAGAGCTTTATGTTAAGTCTTGAAGTCAGGTAGTGTCAGTCCTCCAACTTTGCTCTTTAAGAATATATTGGTTATTCTGAGCCAGGACATGGAAACAACCTAAGTGTCCATTGACAGATGAATGGATGAAGAAGATGTGGCACATATACACAATGGAATATTACTCAGCCATAAAAAGAAACAAACTGAGTTATTTGTAGTGAGGTGGATGGACTTAAAGTCTGTCATACAGAGTGAAGTAAGTCAGAAAGAGAAAAACAAATACCGTATGCTAACATATATATAGGGAATCTAAAAAATATGGTTCTGATGAACCTAGGGGCAGGACAGGAACAAAGACACAGATGTAGAGAATGGACTTGAGGACACGGGGAGGGGGAAGGGTAAGCTGTGACAAAGTGAGAGAGTAGCATTGACATATATACACTACCAAATGTAAAATAGATAGCTAGTGGGAAGCAGCTGCATTGCACAGGGAGATCAGCTCGGTGCTTTGTGACCACCTAGAGGGGTGGGATAGGGAGAGTGGGCGGGAGATGCAAGAGGGAGGGGATATGGGGATATATGTATACTAGATATAGCTGATTCACTTTGTTATACAGCAGAAACTAACAAAATTGTAAAACAATTATACTCCAAAAAAGATGTTAAAAAAATAAATAAAAGCAATGTATTAAAATTCACAGCTATATATATATATATAAAACTTCATAAATGTAAAATCTATAACTATATATAATGTATATTAAATATAAACAATATATAATTTATATAGTATGTGCATAAAATTTGAAAAAAAAGAATATATTGGCTATTCTGAGTCTTGCTTTTGCATATGTACCTTATTTTTCATTTATTTCTTTTTTTTTTTTAAAGCTTTATTTATTTATTTATTTGGCTGTGCCAGGTCTTTAGTTGCAGCATGAGGGATCTTCATTGCAGCGTGCAGGATCTTTGTTGCAGCGTGCGGGATCTTTGGTTGCGACATGTGGAATCTTTTGTTGTGGCATTCAGAATCTTTAGTTGCAGCATGTGGGATCTTCTAGTTGCAGCATGCAGGCTCTTAGTTGTGACATGTGGGATCTAGTTCCCTGACCAGGGATTGAACCCAGGCCACCTGCATTGTGAGTGTGGAGGCTTAACCACTGGGCCACCAGGGAAATCCCTACATATATACATTAAAATTGGTTTTCCTATATCCACAAAATAACCTGGTGGAATTTTGATTTGTATTGTGTTGAATCTATCAGCACAGGTTGGGAAGAACTAACATTTTAACAATATTGAGTCTTCATAACCATGTACATGGAATATCTTTCCACTGAATCTTATTTGATCACTTTTATCAGAGGTTTTTAGTTTTCCTCATATAGAAATTGTTTATGTTTTATTCATTTTATATTTAATTATTTTGTTGTTTTTGTGCTAATGTCATTGTGTTTTTATTTTGAAATTCTGATTGTTCATTGCCAGTATATAGGAAAGCAACTGACATTTGTATGTCAACCTTGTCTCTTACAATCTTCCTGTAATTTCTTATTAGTTCTAAGAGTTTTTTGGTTGCTTCTTTAGGATTTTCTACATAGACCATCAGGTAATATAAAAGAAGGCATTTTTATTTCTTCCTTCCCAATCTATATACCTCTACTTCTTTTCTTATTGCTTTAGCTAGAACATCCAGTACAATGTTGAACAGGAGTTGTGTGAGTAGATATCTTTGCCTTGTTCCTAATCCTAGGAAAGCATCTAGTTTCTCACCATTAAGTATTGTGATAATTAATTTTATGTGTCAACTTGACTGGATCAAGGGATGCCCAGATATCTGGTTAAACATTATTTCTGTGTGCTTCAATGAGGTTGTTTCTGGAATAAATTAACATTTGAATCAGTAGACTGAGTGTAGTGGATTGCCTCCCCAGTGTGGGTGAGGATCATGCCATCTGTTAAGGGCCTTAATATAACAAAAAGGTGGTGCAAGGGAGGATTCGCTCCCTCTCTGCCTGACTGCATGGCTGGGACATCAGTCTTCTCCTGCCCTCCATGCTCCTGGTTCTTAGACCTTCAGACTCAGACTGGAATCTACACCATTGACTCTCAGGTTCTCAGGCATTGAACCACACCACTGGCTTTTGTGGGTCTCTGGGCCACAGACAGCATGTCGTGGGGGTTCTCAGACTCCATAATCACATGAGACAATTATAATAAATCTCTTTCTATCTCTATCTCTATCTTTATCTCTAATCTACTTCTATTTTTATCCCTGTCTCTATTTCTAGAGTAAAATGATTTTGTCAAATGCATTTTATGCATTTATTGATAGTAAATGATTTTTCTTCCTTAGCCTATTGATGTGATGATAGGGGCCATTAATTGATTTTCTAATTTTGAACTAGCCTTGCATGCTTTTAATAAATCCCACTTGGTCATGCTATATTATTATTTTTATGCATTGTTGGATTTGATTTGCTAATATTTTGTTGAGGATTTTTACATTATGATAAATATTGGTCTGTAATTTTCCTTTCTTGTAGTGTCTGTCTGATTTTGATATTAGGGTAATCCTGGCTCCATGGAATAAGTTAGGTAGTATTTCCTGCACTTCTATTTTTTGGATGACATTGTCAAGAATTGTTACAAATTTTTCTTGAAAATTTGGTAGCATTTACCAGTGAATGCATTTGAGTCTGATGCTTTCTGTTTTGAAGATTATTGATTTAATTACATATATTTAAAAAGTATTTTATATTATATACATATATGTATATATGCAAGTATGTTATATGCATAACATACTAATGTGTATATATATATGTATATATATATAGGTATATGTATATAAACATATACATATATATTCAGATTATTTATCTCTTCTTGTGTGAGTTTTGGTAGATTATGTCTCTCAAAGAATTAGTCTGTTTCATCTGGGATATCAGATTTGTGGGCATACAGTTTTTCATAATATTCCTTTATTATAGTATTAATGTCCATGAAATCAGTTGTGATAACCCCTTGCTCATTATTGGTATTAATAATTTGGATCTTACTTTCTTTTTTCATAGTTAACCTAGCTGGAGGTTTATAGATTTTATTGGTGTTTTCAAAGATCCAACTTTTGGTTTTGTTGATTTTCTCTATTGATTTCCTGTTTTCAGTTTCATAGATTTCTGCTCTAATTTTAAAATTTCTTTTCTTCTACTTACTTTGGATTTAATTTGTTCTTCTTTTTCTGGTTTCCTAAGGTGAAAGCTTAGATTATTTATTTTAGATCTTTCTTTTTTAATATATGCATTTACTGGTACAAATATCCCTCTAAGTCCTGCCTTTGCTGCATCCCACAAATTTGATAGGTTGTATTTTCATTTTAATTTACCTCAAAATATTTTGAAGTTTCTATTTAGACTGCTTTGATGCATGTGTTATTTAATCTCCAAGTATTTGAGGATTTTCTTACTGTCCTTCTGTTCCTGATTTGTAGTCTAATTCCATTGTGGTCTCAGTGCATTCACTGTATGATTTCTATCCTTTTAAATTTGTTAAAGTATGCTGTAAGGCCCAGAATCTCTTGGTGAATGTTCCGTGTGAGTTTGAGAATAACGTGTATTCTGCTGTTGTTGGGTAAAGTATTATATACATGTCAATTAGATCCAATTAATGATGATGTTGGTCAATTCAACTATGTCTTACTGACTTTCTGCCTGCTGGATCTGTCAATTACTCATAGTGGAAAATTAAAGCCTCCAACTCTAATAGTGGGTTTATCTATTTCTCCTCGCAATTCAGTTTTACCTCACATATTTGAGGTATCTGTTATTAGACATGTACAGATTAAAAAAATCTTTTATGTGTTTTTAAAGAATTTGCCCCTTTATCATTATTTAATATTCTTTTTTATCCTTGATAATTTTCCCTACTTGGCAGTCTATTTTGTCTGAAATTAACATAACTACATCACATTTCTTTTTATTAGTTTTAGTATAGTTTATCTTTTCTCTATCCCTATGTTTCTCAAGCTCACTTATTCTTTCCTCAGCTATTTCCAGTCTATTGATGAGCCCATGAAAGGCATTCTTTGCTTTTACAGTGTTACTGATTGCTCGCATTTGATTTTAATTATTTCTTTGAGTTTCCATTTCTCTTCTTACATTACCATCTGTTCTTGTATGTTGTCCACCTTTTTCATTAGAGCCCTAGGTATATTAATCATAGTAGTTTTAAATTCCTGGTCTGATTATACTAACATCTCTGCTGTATCTGAGTCTGATTTTTATGCTTGCTCTGTCTCTTCCAACTGTGTTTTTGATCTTTTAGTATGCTTTGCAACTTTTTGTTGAAAGATGGACAATATGTACTGGGTAAGAAAAAAAGGCTGAGGGAAATAGGCCTTTAGTGTCAGATTTTATGTTTATCTGGCTAGATGTTAGGTTATGTTTATTGTTTGCTGTACCTGTAGCTATATCAGAGGCTTAAATTTCCTCTGTCCTTGTTTGTGTCTGATACTTTTTGTTTCCTTAGAGACTTCTTGAATAATATCTGATACATGCAGTTTTTACAGTAATACTCCCCTCTTATTACAGAGGAGATCTATTGATGTGGTTTGTAAGTGCGGGGAGAGGGGAAGCATTCTATGGTCCTATGATTCAATCTCAATATTTCACTGAGTCTGTGCCCCTGGGCGGTGACCTCAAGTGCCTCTAGTTTTGTTTTGTTCTGTTTTGGTTTTTTTTTCCCTTTCTGTGAGACAGGAAGACCAGGGAGGGTTAGAATAGGGCATTTCCCTCTCCATAGGTTGAATAGGCTCTGGTAAAACACCAATTAGTTATGCTTTGGTACCTTGAGGGTACACCTTGTTAAGGAAAGCTCTGGGCATATTTCAAAATGCTCACTTTTACCCTCTCCCTACTGGAAGCAGGAAGGGATATTTTTTCCCTCTGGTCTTCATTGTGAGAACTTGGTTGCTCCCCTGGAGCCCAAACTCACAAAATTATGAGGCCCCTCTATGTCCGGGCCATTGTGAAGTTTTTAGCTCTCAAACTTGTCCACACTGAGCCTCCAGGACTTTGTCAATTACAGTTAAGATTTTCCTACACCAGTACTGGTTCTCATGGAGGTTTCTGATCCAGTAAGTTGTGATTCTCTGTCTCTCCATTTTTAAATCGAGGTATAATTGATATATAACATTATATTAGTTTCCAGATATACAACACAATGACTTAATATTTGTACATATTGTGAAATAATCCCTGCAATAAGTCTAGTTAACATCCATCACCAAACATAGTTACAACATTTTTTCTTGTGACAACTTTTAGAATCTACTCTTCTAGCATCTTTTAAATATGGAATACAGTATTATTAAACATAGTTACCATACTGTACACTATATCCCAATGACTTAATTATTTTATAACTGAAAATTTGTACCTTTTGACTCCCTTCAACCATTTCTCCCACCCCCTACCCACCCCAGCTCTGGCAAGCACCAATCTGTTCTCTGTATCTATGAGCTTGGTTTGTTAATGTTGTTGTTTTAAGTTCCACATATAAATAAGATCATATGGTATTTGTCTTTCTCTGTCTGACTTATTTCAGTTAGCATAATTCCATCAACGTTCTACCTCTCCAATTAAAAAAATACTATTTAAAATTGTAATAAAATATAATAACATTAAATTTACAGTCTTAATCTTTAAGTGTGTTAAGAAAATGTTGCTTAATTTCCACATATTTGTGGATTTTCCAACTTCTATAAAAATTTCTAACTCTAGCTTCATTCCACTGTGATTTTAAAAGATTATTTGTATGATTTCATACTTTGAAAATTTAATTAGACTTGTTTTATGGCCTAACATATAGTCTATAGTAAAGAATATTCCATGTGCACTCGAGAAGAATGTGTGTTCTTCTGTTGTTGAGTGGAATGTTCTGTATATGTCTGTTCCAGTTGATTTATGGTCCTCTATTTCCTTATTGATCTTAAATCTAGTTGTATACATTATTGAGAGTGAGACATTCAAGTTTCCAACTATTATTGCAGATCCACCTATTTCTACCTTCACTTGTGTCATTATTTGCTTAATACATTTTGGGAATGATATTTGGTTCTTATATGTTTATAATTGTTATAACTTCTTGGTAAATTGACCATGTTATCTGTAAATAAGTCCTTCCTTGTCTCTTGTAACATTTTTTGACTTAAAGTTTATGTTATCTGATATAAATATACCACATCTGCTCTCCTTTGGTTACTGTTTGCCTAGAATGTATTTTTCCATTCTTTCACTTTCAAGCTATGTGTATCTGTAGACCTAAAGGGAGTTTCTTGCAGAGAACATATAGTTGGATCCTGTTTTTAAAAGATCTATTCTGCTGATCTCTGCCTTGGAGAGTTTAATCTCTCTACATTTAAAGTAATTACTAATGAAAAAGGACTTATTTCTGTCATTTGCTATTTATTTTTCATAGTTTTATAGCTTTTCTGTCCCTCATTTCCTCCATCACTCTCTTCTTTTGTATTTAGTTGATTTTTTGGTAATGAAACATTTTGGTTCCCTTATTTCATTTTGTGTATATTCTATACACGTATTTTCTTGGTGGTTACCATGAAGCAGCATATAACATCTTATAACAATCTATCATACATTGAAACCAATGTGAGTTCAATTGCATACAAATTGCATACAAAAATCTGTACAGCACCTTTCCTCTTGTATTATTGATGCCAAAAATTGCACATTTTAAATCCGATAGAAACTAAAAAGTGGAGTTATGAATAAAAATTACAAAAATACTGGCTTTTACATTTTCCCATGGGTTTACCTTTGCTGAAGGTCTTTAAGTCTTCATATGGCTCTGAGTTACTATCAGCCTTTCATTTCAACCTGAAAAACTCCCCGTAGGATTTCTTGTAGGGTGGGTTTGATAGTAATGAACACCCTTAGCTTTTGTCTATCTGGAAATGTTGTAATTTCTCCTTCACTTTTGCAGGACAGTTTTGCCAGACTTAGAATTTTTAGTTCACAGCTTTCTTTACTCGGCAGTTTAAATATACTCCACCACCTTTTGGCCTCCAAAATTTCTGCTTAGAAATTTGCTGATAATTTTATTGCAGTTACCTTCTGTCTGATGAGTCATTTTTCTCTTGCTGCCTCCAAGATGCTCTCTTTCTCCTTGGATTTAGATAGTTTGATTATAATGTGTCTCAGTGTGGGTCTCTGGGTTTACACAAAATGTAGTTACATAGTTTGTTGGATTTGTAGATTCATGTAATTCACCAAATTGGGGACGTTTTTTGGCCATTGTTTCTTTTATTTCTTTTTAAAAAAAATTTATTTTATATTGGAGTATAATTGATTTACAATGTTCTGTTAGATTCAGGTGTACAGCAAAGTGATTGATTTATACATACATACATATATATATATATATATATATATATATACATTCTTTTTCTGATTCTTTGCCAATATATTACAGAGTATTGAGCAGAATTCCCTGTGCTATACAGTAAGTCCTTGTTGATTATCTATTTTATATATATTAGTGTGTATATCTTAATCCCAAACTCCTAATTTATCCCGTGCCCCACCTTTCCCCTCTGGTAATCATGACTTTTGGGTTTTTTTAATTTTTAAATTTTATTTATTTCTTTATTTATTTTTGGCTATGTCAGGTCTTCATTGCTGTGCACTGGCTTTCTCTATTTGCGGTGAGTGGAGGCTACTGTTCATAGCAGTGGATGTGCTTCTCATTATGGTGGCTTCTCTTGTTGTGGAGCATGGGCTCTAGGTGTGCAGACTTCAGTAGTTGTGGTATGCAGGCTCAGTAGTTCTGGCTCGCGGGCTCTAGAGTGCAGGATCAATAGTTATGGAACATGGGTTTAGTTGCTCCGCAGCATGTGGGATCTTCCCAGACCAGGGCTCAAACCCGTGTCCCCTGCATTAGCAGGTGGATTCTTAACTCTGCTCCACCACGGAAGTCAAATAAGTTTGTTTTTGAAGTCTGTGAATCTGTTTCAGTTTTTTAAATAAGTTCACTTGTAAACTTCTTTTAGATTCCACATATAAGTGATATCATACTATATTTGTCTTTCTCTGTCTGACTTACTTTACCCAGTATGGTCACCGATTGATCCATCCATCTTTCTGCAAATGGCATTATTTCATGCTTTTTTATGTCTGAGTAAGATTCCATTGTATACATGTGCCACATCTTCTTTATCCATTCATCTGTCGATGGACACTTAGATTGCTTCCATGTCCTGGCTATTGTAAATAGAGCTGCAATGAACATTGTGGTACATGACTCTTTTTGAATTATGGTTTTCTCAGGATATATGCCCAGTAGTGGAATTGCTCGGTCATATGGTAGTTCTATTTTTAGTTTTTTAAGGAACCTACATACTGTTCTCCATAGTGGCTGTATCAACCTACATTCCCAAAAACAGTGCAAGAGTGCTGTGATTTATGTCAAAGAGTGTTCTTCCTATGTGTTCCTCTTAAGAGTGTTATAGTGTCTGGTCTTACATTTAGGTCTTCAATCCATTTTGAGTTTATTTCTGTATATGGTGTTAGGAAGTGTTCTAATTTCATTCTTTTAAATGTACCTGTCCAGTTTACCAGCACCACTTATTGAAGAGACTGTCTTTTCTCCATTGTTTATCCTTGCCTCCATTTTCATAGATTATTTGACCACAAGGGTGTGGGTTTATCTCTGGGCTTTCTATCCCGTTCCATTGATCTATATTTCTGTTTTTGTGCCAGTACCATATTGTCTTGATTACTGTAGCTTTGTAGTATAGTCTGAAGTCCGGGAGCCTGATTCCTCCAACTCCATTTTTTTTTCTCAAGATTGCTTTGGCTATTCAGGGTCTTTTGTGTCTCTATACAAATTTTAAGATTTTTCTTTTCTAGTTCTGTAAAAAAAAATGCCATTGGAAATTTGATAGGGATTGCATTGAATCTGTGAATTGCTTTGGGTAGCATAGTCATTTTCACAATACTGATTCTTCCAATCCAAGAACATGGTGTATCTCTCCATCTGTTTGTGTCATATTTTATTTCTTTAATCAGTGTCTTATAATTTTCTGAGGACAGGTCTTTTACCTCCTTAGGTAGGTTTGTTCCTAGGTGGTTCATGCTTTTTGTTACAATGGGGAATGGGATTGTTTCCTTCATTTCTCTTTCTGATCTTTCATTGTTAGTGTATAGGAATTCAAGAGATTTCTGTGCGTTAATTTTGTGTCCTGCAAATTTACCAAATTCTTTGATTAGCTCTAGTAGTTTTCTGGTGACATTTTTAGGATTATCTATGTATAGTATCATGTCAACTGCAAACAGTGACAGTTTTACTTCTTCTTATCCAATTTGTATTACTTTTATTGCTTTTTCTTCTCTGCTTGCTGTGGCTAGGACTTCCAGAAATATGTTGAATAATAGTGGTAAGAGTGGGCTTCCTTGCCTTGTTCCTGATTTAGAGGAAATGCTTTCAGTTTTTCCCCATTGAGAATGATGTTTCCTGTGCATTTGTTGTATGTGACCACTATTATGTTCAGGTAGGTTCCCTCTACGCCAACTTTCTAGAGAGTTTTTATCATAAATGGGTGTTGAATTTTGTCAAGAGCTTTTTCTGCATCTATTGAGATGATCATATTATTTATATTCTTCAATTTGTTAATATGGTGTATCATGTTGACAGATTTGCATATACTGATGAATCCTTGCATCCCTGGGATAAATCCCACTTGATCATGGTTTATGATCCTTATAATATGTTGTTGTATTCTGTTTGATAGTATTTTCTTGAGGATTTTTGCATATATTCATCAATGATATTGGTCTGTAATTTTCTTTTTTTCTAGTATCTTTGTCTGGTTTTGGTATCAGGGTGATGGTGTCTTCATAGAATGAGTTTTGGGTGTGAGGTCTTCTCTAAATGTTTAATAGAATTCACCTGTGAAGCCATCAGGTCCTGGACATTTGTTTGTTGGAAGATTTTTAATCACAGTTTCAATTTCGTTACTTCTGATTGGTCTGTTCATTTTTTCTATTTCTTCCTTATTCAGTCTTGGAAGGTTATACCTTTCTAAGAATTTGCCCATTTCTTCCAAGTTGTCCATTTTATTGGCATATTGTTGCCTGTAGTAGTCTCTTATGATGCTTTGTATTTCTGCAGTGTCTGATGTAACTTCTCTTTCGTTTCTAATTCTATTGATTTGAGTCCTCTCCCTCTTTTGCTTGGAGAGTCTGTATAAAGTATAATCAATTTTGTTTATATTCTCAAAGAGACAGCTCTTAGTTTTATTGAAATTTCCTATTGTTTTCTCTGTTTCTATTTCATTTATTTCTGCTCTGATTTTTATGATTTCTTCCCTTCTACTAAATTTGGGTTTTGTTTGTTCTTCTTTCCCTAGTTCCTTTAGGTGTAACGTTAGACTCTTTATTTGAGATTTTTCTTGTTTCTTCAGGTAGGATTTTATTGCTATAAAATTCCCTCTTAGAACTGCTTTTGCTACATCCCATAGGCTTTGGATGGTCGTGTTTTCATTGTCATTTGTCTCTAGGTAGTTTTGGATTTCTTCAATGATGTCTTGGTTATTTAGTAACATGTTGTTTAGCCTCCATGTGTTTGTGGGTATTTTTGGTTTTTTTTTTTTTGGTACGCGGGCCTCTCACTGTTGTGGCCTCTCCCGTTGCGGAGCACAGGCTCCGGACGTGCAGGCTCAGCAGCCACGGCTCATGGGCCCAGCCACTCCGTGGCATGTGGGATCTTCCCGGACCGGGGCACGAACCCGTGTCCCCTGCATGGGCAGGCGGACTCTCAACCACTGCGCCACCAGGGAAGCCCTGTTTGTGTTTTTTACTTGTTTTCCCCTGTAATTTATTTCTAATCTCAAACTGTTGTGGTCAGAAAAGGTGCTTAATATTATTTCAATTCTCTTAAATTTACTGAGGCTTGATTTGTGACCCAAGATGTGATCTATCCTGGAGAATGTTCTGCATGCGCTTGAGAAGAAAATATAATCTGCTGTTTTCAGATGGAATGTCCTATAAATATCGGTTAAATCCATCTGGTCTATTGTGTCATTTAAAGCTTGTGTTTCCTTATTCATTTTATGTCTGGATGATCTGTCCATTGGAGTAAGTGAGGTGTTAAAGTCCCCCACTATTTTTGTGTTACTGTCGATTTCCTCTTTTATAGCTGTTAGCATTTGTCTTATGTATTGAGGTGTTGCTATGTGGGGTGCATATATATTTATAATTGTTTTGTCTCCCTCTTGGATTGATCCCTTGATCCTTATGTATTGTCCTTCCTTGTGTCTTGTTACATTCTTTATTTTAAAGTCTATTTTATCTGATATGAGTATTGCTATTCTAGCTTCTTTTGATTTCCATTTACATGGAATATCTTTTGCCATCTCCTCATTTTCAGTCTGTATATGTCCCTAGGTCTGAAGTGGTTATAGTTTAGAAAGCATATATATGTATCCATTCAGTGAGCCTGTGTTTTATAGTTGGAACATTTAATCCATTCACATCTAAGGTAATTATCGATATGTATGTTCCTATTACCTTTTTCTCAATTTTTTGGGTTTGTTTCTGTAGGTCCTTTTCTTCTCTTGTGTTTCCCACTTAGATAAGTACCTTTAGCATTTGTTCTAGGGCTGGTTTCGTGGTGCTGAATTCTCTTAGCTTTTGCTTATTTGTAAAGTTTTTGATTTCTCTGTTGAATCTGAATGAGATCCTTGCCAGTTAGAGGAATCTTGGTTGTAAGTTCTTCCCTTTCATCACTTTAAATATATCATGCCACTCGCTTCTGGCTTGTAGACTTCCTGCTGAGAAATCAGCTGTTATCCTTATGGGAGTTTCCTTGTATGTTATTGGTCGTTTTCCCTTGTTGCTTTTAATAATTTTTCTTTGTCTTTAAATTTTGTCTATTTGATTGTTATGTGTTACGTCATGTTCATCATTGAGTTTATCCTGCCTGGGACTCTCTGAGTGTCCTGCATTTGGGTAGCTATTTCTTTTCCCATGTTTGGGAAGTTTTTGACTATAATCTCTTCAAATACTTTCTTGGGTCCTTTCTCTCTCTTCTGTCCTCCTGGGACCACTATAATGCAAAAGTTGGTGTGTTCAGTGTTGTCTCAGAAGTCTCTCAGGCTGTCTTTATTTCTTTTCATTTTTTTTTCTTTATTCTATTCCATGGCAGTGATTTCCTCCATTCTGTCTTCCAGGTCACTTATCCGTTCTTCTGCCTCAGTTATTCTGCTATTGATTCCTTCTAGTGTATTTTTCATTTCACTTATTGTATTGCTCTTCCCTGTTTGTTTGATTTTAACTTCTAGGTCTTTGTTAAACATTTCTTGCATCCTCTCAATCTTTGCCTCAATTCTTTTTTCGACGTCCTTGATCACCTTCACTATCATTATTCTGAATTCTTTTTCTGGAAGCTTGCCTATCTCCACTTCTTTTAATTGTTTTTCTGGGGTTTTATATTGTTCCTTCATCTGTGACAGAGTCCTCTCCCTTTTCTTTTTGTGTATCTTTCTGTGATTGTGGTTTTCGTTCTGCCGGCTGCAGAACTGTAGTTCTTCTTGCTTCTGCTGTCTTCCCTCTGTTGGGTGAGGCTATCTAAGCGGCTTGTGCAAGCTTCCTGACGGGAAGGACTGGTGGTGGGTAGAGCTGGGTGTTGCTCTGGTTGGCAGAGCTCAGTAAATCTTTAATCTGCTTGTCTGCTGATGGGTGGGGCTGAGTTTCCTCCCTGTTGGTTGTTTGGCCTGAGGCGACCCAGCACTGGAGGCTACAGGCTCTTTGGTGGAGATAATGGCAGATGCTGGGAGGGCTTATGCTAATGAGTACTTCCCAGAATTTCTTCCACCAGTGTCCTTGTCCCCGCCCTGAGCCACAGCCACACCCTGCCTCTGCAGGAGACCCTCCAACTCTAGCAGGTAACTCTGGTTCAGTGTCCTATGGGGTCACTGCTCCTTTCCCCTGGGTTCTGATGTGCATACTATTTTGTGTGTGCCCTCCAAGAATGGAGTCTCTGTTTCCCCCAGTCCTGTCAAAGTCCTGCAATCAAATCTCGCTGGCCTTCAAAGTCTGATTCTCTGGGGATTCTTCCTCCTGTTGTTGAACCCCCAGGTTGGGAAGCCTGACTTCGGTCTCAGAACCTTCACTCCAGTTGGTGGACTTCTGTGGTATAATTGCTCTGCAGTTTGTGAGTCACCCACCCAGTGGTTATGGGATTTGATTTTATCATGATTGCACTCCTCCTACCCTCTCATTACGGCTACTCTTTGTCTTTGGATGTGGGGTATCTTTTTTCCTGCATTCCATTTTCTTCCTGTTGATGACTGTTCAGCAGTTAGTTGTGATTCTGGTGCTCTCACAAGAGGGAGTGAGAGGATGTCCTTCTACTACGCCATCTTGGACCAATCTCCCAATTCTTCATTTATGACTGGTAGCAAGGCAAGTATGGCCAGTCTTATAACTACTGTTTCATAATACTTCTGAAAATTCCAGCTATTTCAATAATTCAAGGAGAAATAAAATGCGTAAGTATTAGAAAGGACTAAGCAACGTTATTTTTATTTATTTATTTTTTAAATTCAAAAAATTATTTATTTTATTTATTTATTTTTGGCTGCATTGGGTCTTCATTGCTGTACACAGGCTTTCTCTAGTTGTGGCGAGCAGGGGCTACTCTTCGTTGTGGTGCACGGGCTTCTCATTGTGGGGCTTGTCTTGTTGTGGAGCACAGGCTCTAGGCGTGCAGGCTTCAGTAGTTGTGGCTCATGGGCTCTAGAGCGCAGGCTCAGTAGTTGTGGCACACGGATTTAGTTGCCCCACAGCTTGTGGGATCTTCCCGGACCAGGGCTTGAACATGTGTCCCCTGCATTGGCAGGTGGATTCCTAACCACTGCACCACCAGGGAAGCCCCAGTGTTATTTTTAGATGACATCACTGTATACATTGAAACTGGTAAGAATTGGCAAAAGCTACAAGATATAATAAATGCTTGTAGGAAGTCATGGGATACGGTTTCAATAATTTAAATTGTGTTTCTAAATAACAATAGCAATTATAAGATGAAATTAAACATCTTTTTAAATGACATCAAAATCTTTTAATTAATGGGAATATATATAAAAACGGAAATGCTATATCAAGAATAGTTTGCAAATCAGAACAATCAGAAATGACTTTGGCCCATGTCCCGACTTTGATCATAAACTAACTTTTATTGGAACATAAGCTTGTACATTTGTTTGTGTATTGTCTATGCCTGCTTTTCCACTATAACACTGGAGTTGAGTCGTTTTGGCAGAGACTGTATGCCCAAGAATTCTGGCCCTTTATATAAACAGTTTGCTGAACCCTATGCTAGATCACTACACTGAAAAGTTCCCACTGTGCCACCAGGGAAGTCCCATATGTTTGTTTTTGAAGACTGTGAAAGCTGTTTCAGTTTCTTAAGTAAGTTCATTTGTATCCTTCTTTTAGATTCCACATGTAAGTGATATCATATGATATTTGTCTTTCTCTGTCTGACTTACTTTACTCAGTATGATCACCGCTTGATCCATCCATCTTGCTGCAAATGGGATTATTTTACTCTTCTTTATGTCTGAGTAATATCCCATTGTATATTTGTACCACATCTACTTTATCCATTCCTCTGTTGATGGACATTTAGGTTGCTTCCCTTTCTTGGCTATTGTAACTAGTACTGCAGTGAACATTGGGGTGCATGTATCTTTTCAAAGTATGGTTTTTTCCGGATATATGTCCAGGAGTGGGATTGCTGGATCATATGGTAGTTCTATTATTAGTTTTTGTAAGGAACCTCCATACTGTTCTCCATAGTGGCTGTACCTCCAGCAGTGTAGGAGGGTTCCCTTTTCTCCACACCCTTTCCAGCATTTATTGTTTGTAGACTTTTTGATGATGGCCATGCTGACCTGTGTGATGTGATACCTCATTGTAGTTTTGATCCACCCCCTAGAGTAATGAAAATAAAAACAAAAATAAACAAATGAGACATAATGAAACTTAAAAGCTTTTGCACAGCAACAGAAACCATAAACAAAACAAAAAGACAACCAACAGAATGGGAGAAAATATTTGCAAATAATATGAGTCACAAGGGATTAATCTCCAAAATATGCAAACAGCTCAAGTAGCTCAGTAATAAAAAATAAAAACCAACTGAATCAAAAAATGGGCAGAAGATCCAAATTGACATTTCTCCAAAGAAGATATACAGATGGCCAAAAAGCCCATGAGAAGCTTCTCAACATTGCTAATTATTAGAGAAATGTGAATCTTGGCCATTATTTCTTCAAATAATCTTTCTGCCCCTTTCTCACTTCTGGGACCCCTATAATGCACATGTTTGTCCATTTAATCATGTCCTATAAGTACCTTATGCTCTGCTTACTTCTCTTCATGTTTTTTTTCTTTCTGCTCCTCAGATTTGATGATTCCCATTTCCTACTTTCAAGTTTGCTGATTTTTCTGCCTGCTCAAATCTGCTGCTGATACTCTATAGTGAATTTTTCATTTTACTTATTGCAATTTTTAGCTTCAGAATTTGTTTGGTCCTCCTTTATAATTATTTATCTCTTTATTGATATTCTAATTTTAAAATATACCATTTTCTTATTTCTTTAGTTCTTTTTCCATATTTCATTATTTTTAATGGCTGACTTATATTCTAATATATATATATACACCACATCTTCTTTACTTATTCATTTATAGGTGGGAACTTAGGTTACTTCCATATCTTGGCTATTGTAAATAATGATGCAGTGAACATAGGGGTGCATATTTCTTTTCTAATTAGTGTTTTTGTTTTCTTCTGATAAACACCCAGAAGAGGAATGGCTTGACTATATGGTCATTCCATTTTCACTTTTTTGAGGAATCTCCATAATGTTTTCCATAGTGGTTGCATCAGTTTATGTTCTCACCTATAGTGCATGAAGGTTCCTTTCCACCAATCTTGTTATCTATTGTCTTTTTGATAATGGCCATTCTGACAGGTGTGAAGTGATACCTCATTGTGGACTTGATTCACATTTCCCTGATGATTAGTGATATTGAACAACTTTTCATGTTGCTGTTGGCTCTCTGTATACCTTCTTTGGAAAAATATCTATTCAGGTCATCTACCCATTTTTTAGTTGGGTTGTTTGTTTTCTTGATGTTGAGTTTTATGAATTCTTTTTATATTTTTTATATTAATCCCTTGTCAGATATATTGTTTGTATCTGACAAACAATGTATGGCAAATATCATTTGCCATTTAGTAGGCGGCCTTTTTGGGTTTTTTAAAATAGTTTCCTTCACTGTGCAAAAGCTTTTTAGTTTGATGTAGTCCCATTTGTATAATTTTGCTTTTGTTTCATTTTCCTGAAGAGACATATACAAAAAAATATTGCTAAGACTGATGTCAAAGTATGTACTGCTTATGTTTTCTTCTAGAACTCTTATGTTTTCAGGTCTCACACTTAAGCCTTTAATGCATTGTGAGTTTATATTTGTATATGGTGTAAGAAAGCACTCCAGTTTGCTTCTTTTTCATGTAACTGGCTCACTTTCCCAACACCATTTACTGAAGAGTCCGTCTTTTCCCCATTATATATTCTTGACTCCTCTGTCATAGGTTAATTGCCCGTATAAGAGTGGGTTCACTTCTGGTCTCTCTATTTGGTTCCATCGATCTATATGTCTATTTTTGTGCCAGTACCATCCTTTTTGAATTACTGTAGCTTTGCATTTATTTCAAATCAGGGACTGTGACACCTTTTGTTTTGTTTATCTTTTATAAGCTAGTTTTAGCTGTTTAAGATCTTCTGTATTTCCACAGAAAGTCTAGAATTATTTTTCTAGTTCTGTGAAAAATTACATTGATATTTTATAGACATTGCACTGAGTCTGTAGATTGCCTTGGGTACTATGGCCATGTTAAAAATACTACTTCTTCCAATCCATGAACAGAGTATATCTTTCCATCTCTTCGTGTTGTTTTCCATTACTTTCATCAGTGTCTTATAGTTTTCAGAGTACACATCTTTTACATCATTAGTTAGATTTGTTCCTAGGGTTTTCTGTTTATTTGTTTGTTTTTTATGCAGTGGTATATGATATTGTTTTCTTAATTTTTGTTTCTGATAGTTTGTTGTTAGTGTATAGAAATGCACCAGATTTCTGAATATTAATTTTGTACCCTGCAAATTTATCGAATTCTTTGCTAAGTTCCAACAGTTTTTTGTTGGCATCTTTAGGATTTTTGGTGTCTAGTATCAGGTCATCCGCAAGCAGTGGTAGTTTCACTTCTTCCTTTCCAAACTATGTTCCTTTTTCTTTTTTGATTGCTGTGGCTAGGATTTCCAATTGTATGTTGAGTAAAAATGCTGACAGTGGGCATTCTTGTCTCATTCCTGATCATAGAGGAAAAGCTTTCAGCTTTTCACCACTGAGTGATGTTAGCTGTGGGTCTGTCATATATGGCCTTTATTATGTCGAGCTAAGTTCCCTCTATAACTACTTTGTTGAGAGTTTTTATAATAAATGGATATCAAATTTTGTCCAAAGCTTCTTTTTCTGCATCTCTTGAGACTATTACATGGTTTTTATTTTTCAGCTTGTTAATGTGATGTATCACATCAATACATCTGCACATATTGAACCAAATTTACATCCCTGGGATGAATCCCACTTTCTCATGGGGTATGATCTTTTTAATGTATTGCTGGATTTGGCTTGCTAATATTTTGTTGAGGATTTTTGCATCTATGTTCATCAGTGATACTGGCCTATAATTTTCATTTCTTGTATATTTTTGTCTCTTTTATGGTCAAGGTGATCCTGGCCTTGAAAAATGAGTTTGAAGCTATTGGACAATGTATAGACAACTTTGATCAGGGGTTACCAAGTTATAACCCGTGAGCAAAAACTGGCCCACCACCTGTTTTTGTGCACACTGGGCGCTACGATTTACTTTTTCATTTTTAAGTGCTTGAAACAAATCAAAAGAATAATATTTCATAAAGCTTGACACTTATATGAAATGCAAATGTTGGTGTACATAGATAGTGGTTGACTGTGGAACAACCAAACAGAAAACAAATCCCAGAACTCCCCACTCTCTGCTTCCACAATCAACTCTTTTGGCTTTGGAGTGTAACCAGTCATCAGACAGGCTGGAAAACTGTGCAGGTAGCAGGTGGTTTGATGGGATGCACAGAAACATGAAGGGATGGATTTCAAAACACATCCTTAATTCTACTACACTTGACTCTCTATGTTCAAATTCCATTGCCTGTGTTTCTCTAAGAAGAGATATGGACCAAGACAGTGATGCCTTGGTTCTCTCCTTGCTGCCCTTTCTTCCTAGGATAATCAAAGTACAGTAATCCAGACAGTGTGATATTGGCATAAGGATAGAGCAGTGCTCAATGAGACAGAAAAAAGAGTGCAGAAATAGAACCACACATTATGGCCAGTTCATTCTAGACCAAGGTGCCAGGAAATCCAATAAGGAAAGTTCAGTTTCCTTCTACAAACAGTGTTAGAACCAATTGAAGAAAATAAAAGGAAACAACCAAACCAATGTCAGTCCATATGCAAAAATAATTCGAGATGAGTCTAAAACTAAATGTAAAAGCTAGAAACATAATTCTTCTAAAAGAGTATATATGAGGATATCTCTGTGACCTTTGCTTAGGTCGAGATGTCTTAGCACCAAAAAAATGCTAAGTATTGAAGGAAAACTCAATGAATTGAATTGCTTAAAATGTAAAATATTGTTCCTCCAGTGACACTATTAACGTACTCAATAGAGTAAAAGTAACAAGGTTTTACCATACCAATTCTTGGCGAGAATATGGAGCCATTAAAACGATCACACACTGCTGGCTGGAATCTAAACTTGTAGAAACACATTTGATAGATGTTTGAAAGATTTCTAAATAGTGGAACATATACATATCACCGTATAACACATCTATTCCACCCCTAGGTGTTTACCCAAGAGAAAAGAAAACGTATGTCCCTGCAAAGACACATACACGAATATTCATAGTGGCTTGATTCATATGACCTGAAAAGGGAAACAGTCATAAGGGGCATCAATAGATAATGAGCAAAAACAAAATGTGGACATCCATACAACAGAACAATGCTCAGCAATAAAATGGAATGAAGTACCGACTGATGCATTTGGTATTCAAAATTATTATAGTGAGTGAATGAAGCAGAACACAAGAATGATGCTGTATGCTCACATCGAAAATTCTAGAGATTGCCAGCAAACTTACAGTGATAAAAAACAGATTGGTGTTTGTCTGGGACAGGAGACATAAGGAGGGACAGGCTGCAAAGAGCACAACAAATATTTGAGATGAGGAGGAACTTTGCTGTATCTCGATTGTGGCAGTTCTTTCACATAGTATAGAACCAAGATGATAGAGCTGGAGGTAGAGAAGGAGGGCTCTCAGGGTGACAGGTCAATTTTTCAATAAAAACTGTATACCTGGATGTGTAATTTGGCATGTAGAGGGATTTATTTCTGAAGAGTGGGAAGCATCTGTAAATATTCACATGAGGCAAGGGGAGGAGAAAGAAGAATAGAGAACCTTGGGTGGATTCAAGGTTAGCCTGGGTTATAGTCAAGATATCGCAATCCAATGGGCTAGAGCCAGTGATAGAGTCAGAAGTTGCTCATTGAAGTGAAGCCATGCTGGGGATGAGTCAAGAGGAAGATTCATCCGTTTCAGCCAGAGCCCTGAAAATGGAGTCCTTGGGATTATCAGCAACAGGCATGGCAGTGGAACCACAGGGCGAAAGGAAATGGGACTACATTAACCCTAACTGGGAAAAGCTGCCCGTTCGTGATCCAGGGACCAGGAGGAAGCCAATTTGACCCCCTTTCTCCAATACAATGAAGTCAGATAAGCCCAGTCTCATACCACTGCTGCCATGAAAGAGGGGAGCAAGGGTAAGACAGAATCTGAAAGACCAAGAAATGAACACAACAAGATAAAATATTTCCTTATTATTTCCCTTTGAAAATATTGTGGCCCATATAAACCCAAACCCAAACCAAACCAAACCAAACAAACAAACAAAAAAAACTCTTGATGATTTCACATGTCCATTGATTCCTTGAGAGTATCTTCAAAAGTTACAGTCTAATCCTCCACTCTGAGTGTGAGCTAGTCTTAGTGACTTGCCTCCAATGAATAGAAAGAAACAGAAGTTCCAGTGTGTCACTTCCAAGAGTAGTCATAACAGGCATTGAGCCTTCTGTCTCAGTTGGTCTCTCACTTGGATGACTTGCTTTGGGCAAAACCACATGCCATATCGAGAGGACACTCAAGTAGCCTATGGTGAGGCCACATGGCAAAGAACTGAGACCTCCTGCTGATAGCCACATGGGTGAATCATCTAAGAGGTGCTTTGTCCAGCTCTGGTCAAGCCTTCAGATGACTGCGGCCCTGGCCAACATCCTGACTGCAATTTCATGAATACGCTGAGCTAGAACCACCCAGCAACTAGGCTGCTCCTGAGTTGCTGGCCCACAGAAACTGTGAGATAAGAGTTTATTGCTTTGAGCCACTACGTTTTGGGGCACTTTGTTATGAAGCAAGAGATAACTAATGCAAATACCAAAACGTCTATGTGTAGTCTGAACAAAATTATTCGCTTAGGATCTTGTGCATGTCAATACACCAGAAGCAACTGGGCTTCCTTAGTAAAGCAATAATCCGAAATAGGTATGGAGAAATGAATCCCACGAACTTTGGGGTCCTGAAGAAGGGAGAGAGTATCACCATCATTTCTGTGTTTTTCACTGTGTCCTGGAGAATGCAGACAGTATCGCCATCATTTCTGTATTTCTCACTGTGCCTAGCAAAAGGTCTTATGTCCCTTAGTTGCTAGTAAGTGTTCCTTCGCTGGAAGAAAATTACGGTAGTCTAGAATTGTATGGGAGCCTTGAGTTCGTGGACTTCAAACTTCCTATTTTTAACCTGTAATAAAAATTAGTCCCAGAAAGGTTAGGTTACTCTCCCAAGGTCAGGTAACCAATTAGAAGTATACCAGGAGTAGAATTTTAGCCTTCTGGCTCCTAGTTCACCAGTCTTATGCTCTCAATGCATGTTTCTACATTAGAGGATTGTGGGGATGGTTGTAAATGTTTCGGAAGGGTTGCTTAGGAGGAAAGAGTGAAGAGGATCCTTTGAAGAGAGGAGAATGTGGAAATCCCTGTGACCCCTCACTTCTGTATTTTTCAACGTCTGTGTAAATTTGAGGGCAGGGCCAGCTCACACAAAACCATTGAACGTTCTGTGCTGTGGAGGACTCACTCCCCACAGGTCCTTCTTTATCTGTGCTTGGCTGTGTCTTCACTTCACCACAAGGGACTGGGGCAGGGATGGGGTGCTGTATCAAAGTCAACCACATATAGGCTGGACATCGGGAAGGGCGGCAGCCTGTGAGGGAGATTGACACACAACTCTGCCATGCCACAATTCCTTTATCTTTGATCATGGCAGTTTCACTCAGTGAAAATACTCCTCTCTTTGGGGAAATATGAGTACAGGTTTCACTTAGTGGGGCTGGGCTTCTCGGGCTAAGGCTGTATGCCAATTGGTGGTGACCATTTTCTCTGGTTCTCTTGGTGCCTGTTTAACAAGCAAGACTCAGAGACACCAAAAGGGAATGATATCCATATCAAGAGCGCAGAGAAGAAATAGACACACTGGGAATGCAGCTGCAGGGAAGACTGTGGCACTGGGAGAGAGTGGGGTTATGTTGGAGGACAGCAAGTATCTCCTAGTCGCCCTCAAACCACTGTTTCTAGTCCATAGTTGAGCTGTGGTCTCTCATCCCTGGATACCTGGGAGCTGTGTTCCAAAGACAAGGATTTGGGGGGACAGGTTAGGTGTCATTATTTAACAGTTAGGCAAGGTCATAGGGTGTCTGTGTAGTGAAGGCTGATACCACTTGCATCCCTAAGTCAATGGGCAGAGGGGAAGAAATGAACCCAGGGACCAGAAGGCCCATCCACAGGCACCTGGGAAATAAACAGCCCCATGGATGTGAGAGGACTTTTTGCTTACAACCGATGCCTTTGGATCCTGGAGCCTAGGTCCAGAAATGGAGGGTGCATCTGTCTGTCCATCTGCAGTAGCCTGTTTCTTGGTCACCCAGGGATTTAGGTAGAGCTTTTATTCATATTTTAGGTCTTATGCCCTCTGAGGTTCTCTAACTTCCAGCCCCCCACCCCAATCCACAACTTAAATTTCCAGCTGCTCTTCCAGACCTAAACTCCATTCTCTGTCATCTTCAGCTTTGATGGTAAGGTTGTCTGTCATTTCCTGCCACAGTAGCTGTGGAGATTGAGGAGCGTGCTACAATAAGAGAGCCATAAGTTCTCAACTCTTACCCCTTCTCCACTGTCATTTTCAAGAGTAAACTCCCCTTGACCTCTGCCTGCTTTTGGATGCTTTCAAGTACTTATTTTTTCTTTTTCTTTTTTATTATACAGCAGGTTCTTATTAGTCATCAATTTTATACACATCAGTGTATACATGTCAATCCCAATCGCCCAATTCAGCACACCACCATCCCCACCCCACTGCGGTTTTCCCCCCTTGGTGTCCATACGTCTGTTCTCTACATCGGTGTCTCAATCAAGTACCTTTAAATATTTGTTTTCTTATATGCTTTTCCAGATTGCATAATTGGTATCTGTGGGATGGTTCACCTGACTTTTTCATTCATTGTATTCTTCTACTGTAACCAGTTCTGGATGATTTTTTAAACCCAAAAGAGAGAGGAAACTTATGAACTTTGTGAAAGCGTTTTAAAGGAACAGGAAAGTGGGGTGGGAGTGGGGTGGGTTTTGTTATACTGTAAGTGAAAATTTTCCCCATTAGTACTCCGTTCAGTTGCGACTCCTCAATAAAAGTTACACCAGCACTCACACAGGCCACCCTTAACACACATACAAGATATATGTAATGCTTACAGTATCGGTTTCACATTGCAAATATTGATAGTAACATCCCCAGAGGCACTTTCTCTTTTCCTTCCTATCCCACTTGAATTCGATCAAATGAATTGTGTCCTGGGGAAGCAACAGTGCAAATACGGAATCTGACAGTTACATTTTCCTCTCCATATCCCTCCTGAGGAATGGAGCTGAACCCCTGGAGCTCCAAGGCTTGCAGGTCCCCTGGATGCAGAAACAGTACGTGCCTTGGAATGATTTGGAAGGGACAGTGGGACCATCCCTCACGGGGCCACATATTGTCACTGCCCCACACTGATCATTATCTCTTCCCCACTCCAGGTCAGAGGGAAAAAGGATCTCCTGTCACCATGGTCATGGCAGCTCTGATATTATGACCTCCCCAAAGGAAGGACCAAACTGGGCAATTATTATATTTTGTGGTTGAGAAGAGTGAGGCATTCAGCTGTGCTAAAGAGAAAGAGGGAGCGGCAGCTCCTGTCACTGTCCAGTGGGCCCTCCCTGCCCACCCCTGTGCCCACCCCGGCTGTCTGCTCCCTCCAGATCTGTCTGGTCCTGGTTTGCATGCCTCGTCATGAGGTGTCCAGAACTGCATTTCTGATTATGGCTCTGCTCTGTGCTCAAAAGGATCAGGGCTGTCCACCAGGAGGAGGACAGACCTGGGACCTGAAGGGATTTCTAGAAAGAGGCTGTAACTGGAGCAGGAGAGGAGTGTCAAGAGAGGGAAGGAAGGGGGCTTTCCTCAAGGAGGGAAGGAACAGTCAGGGTGTCAGGTGCCTTTCACTCAGCCCCTAGCGGACAACTTGGACTAAATATATATGTATGTGTGCGTACATATCACATACACAGCTGCAGGTCACCTGTAGCTGCTTTGGGGGTGGGTAGTGGTATGTGTCTGGCTTTTTCAAAGAAATATCACAGAAAGAGACAAAGTTCTGTCCACTCTTCTCCCTTTTCTCCTTCTCCTCCTTGTCTTTCTTCTTATTTCCACCATCTCCTCCTTCCCCTCCCCTCCTCCACACCATCCCCTCTCCTCTCCCCCTCCTCCTTCTTTTCTCTCTCTCCCCACCATCTTCCTGCCTCCCTTCTTTCCTCTCTCCATTGTTTTTTATTCTTTAGTAACAGCTCCAGCACTCCTCTAGCTATGCACATAGGACCTCATTCCACCTTCACCCTCCTCTTCAGATACTTATATTCAGCTGAGCTTTGCAGAGCCCCTGGTCATGCCTCCACTTTCCTGTTGTCACCATTTCCCTGGTCGACATGAAATGTACTAACTCTGAACCCAGCCTGCGAGATGCCCCCAATCCCCTACATTCTTGAATATAGAAATCAAGAATAAAGAGAAATCCTTGTAAAACTTTCCAGTCCTTTCCACACATCAGTCAAGTCCATTATAGGCCCCTCTAATTTCCCATCACCTTTTGATTTTCACTGTTTGCCTGTCGGTTCTGACCACAGTCACTGTTTTCTCCTCCTGTACTTTAAACCTTTCTCATTAGAGCCATGTAACCTTTTCCCACAGTCAGAGGGAGGGGCACCAGGACCCTTCAGGAAAGTGCATAGGGGATGCCTCTCTCCCATCATGCCACCTGATGCCCAGGTATGAGCATACTCTCCCCACGGTTTACTTCCAGAGAAGTTCCAAGTACACAGTAAGTGCTCTTATTGCTGCCTGGCACTCCTGCTAGACAGAGCCCTGACATGTTGGTCATGAGTCCAGAGAGCCACTCACGGTTTCGCCAGTAACCCAGCTTCTGATTTTGGGGGCGTCATCTCCTCACCCTGGGTGTCCTAGTTTCCCCACCCCTTTACTGATGGGGGCCTCTTAGGCACCTGCAAATTAGTATCATGCTCCCCTTGGTTATTCCTGCATATCATTTCAAGCTACTGCTCAAGGAAAGGAATATTTCCGACGAAAATCTCAGTAATATACCAGGAGGTGTTTGTCTCTCTCCTTTCTTCCGTTGTTCCTTTTTCTTGCTCTCGCTGTTAATGGCACCAATCCCCTCTCACCAGTTAGGTGAGAACCTCTCCCATCCTGGCTCACAAGTCCTGTGGAATTCCCTGTAAGGTCAAGTGCTCTCTTCCCTGTTCCCACTGTCCCTGACCTAATTCTCAAAGCACTCGCTATTTACCTGGCCCACATTAAAAGTCAGGAGAGCTGTGTTCTCATCCCCAAAGGGACCGTGTGGCCCTGGGCAGGTTGCTTCCCCTCTCTGGTTCATCTCTGTAAAATGAAGGATTTGACCATCTTGGTCTCCATGTGGAGGCTGACTGAGGTCATAGAGAGAGCTCTGGCATGGTCATCAAGAGCCCTGAATGCCACTCACAGCTTTGCCACTAGCCTAGCATGTGATGTAGCTCCAGTCCCTTCCCACTTCTGAGCCTCAGTTTCCCATCTGAACAGCTGTGACTGACAATTGAGGGCTCCTAGGCTTCTGCAAATAAAGACTTGGGCCCCTCACATGCCTGTGTCTTTCCAAAATCCATACTCCAAGATGCTGAGCACGTGGAACATTTTCTTAACCTCCAGATTACTCCTTGGAAATGTCTCTAGTATAAAGAGCTTTTCCCCTTATGTTCCCTGCCTTATTTTCCCTGATAAGCCTTCAGCTCCCTCTGCCTTGGACCCTGCGGGCCTGTGTTTATGGGCTTCTAATGACAAAAGGCTATCAGTTAGTGTAAACAGAGTATTCTCCTCTTTAATCTTGGCCCTCTCCCCACGTTGTCCCCCTCCCACATCAGGTTCCCTCTTATTTAAACTTAGCGAGCAGAGCTCTTGGCTGCATCAACATAGCAACCAGAAGCTAGGGCCAATTAAACCATGACTGAGTCATTAGACACCTAAGCGGATCTACAGTGTCTAGAATACTGGATGGAGAGAGGCTGACAGGAAGGACAACAAGGAAAGTCTTAGCTGGAGAGAAGTGGGCAGCTGAGTAGCTGAGGGCTGCACACCATACCCCACCTCAAGTCCCTGGGGACCATGTGCCCAGGTGTGGGCAACATGGCATGTGCCCTCAACCACCAGGCCAGAAGGTGGGGCAACCAGGACCCTCCCCCATACAGAAATGTAATTCTTGATACCTCCCTGCCAACATGCCCCAAACACAGGGATCTGGCTCTGGATTTTTAAATAAAATTCAGAATAACTGGCAGAGTCAATTACTGAGTTCACCCTGAGTCCTAGTCTTGTGGTGCTTTCCTTATCCTCCAAATACTCTGTGGAAGTTTCTCTAAGGAAAAAGCCTCTTCCTTTTCGAGGCTCCCTTTTCCCAATCAAAGCCCCTGCTGCCCTGGCCTCCTTTTATGGGCCTTTAATGACAAAGGGCTATCAGTTAGGGTAATTAGGATATTCACATTACAATTCTTCTTCCCACCCCCATGAGGCTGGCCACTCCCCTTTCATGCTCCCTTTCTATTTTATCTAGTGAGGAAAGCCCTTGGCAGGATTGCCATAGCAACCAAGCCACAAGGCCTATTAGGCCATTGAGGATCTGGACACTGAGACTCAAAGCCGATTATGGGTCTTGAAACTTGAAGGCAGAGCAAGACTGCTGGTATGAAAATAAAGAGGCTCTTGGCTGGAGAGAAGGGGCAGCTGAGCTCTTCAGGGCTTCAGCCTACCCTCCACCCTTAACTTCATCTTTACCCCATGAATTCTGCAGGGAAGGAGAAGGAGGGAGGCAGGAGTGAGGGGGCACTGGCCCTATTAAGGATGAAAGTCTGGGTTTGGACATAAGAGCTTATGCTCTTTGGCTAACCCTTGCCATGTCCCCAAACTCACACCTGTAGCATGCCTTCCCCATGGGGTAGCCTCATTGCCTAATAAGTTACCTGGCACACAGTAGGTACTCGAGGGCTTGCTGCCCAGCAATCCCACTAGACAGAGCACTACAAGATAGAGCACAATGAGAACACCTTAGAACGTGGGCAAGTGAAGACTCCTAACTCAGTGACTTTTTCTGGGAAATGACACTAATGAAAAACCTATGTCATCTGGTGTGTAAGGCTGCCTGCTCACAGTCTGGCTCCTCTGCCTTTTGGTGATGATGGTGTTAACTCTTTGGTGGATGGAGGGGAGGCAGTGAGGGTGGCATTAGGCTGTTAATCACCAAAGGCCCTAAGAGTATTAGGTCATTGTCACCTGCAAGAAATCCCTCCTCCCTCTCAATAGCCCCCTCTACATTCACAGGTTTCCACTCATTTTCACTGAGGGAGCAAAGCTTCTGGCCGCATCGCCATAGCAACCAGAAGCCAGACAGAGTAACAGGGTGAAGCAGTCACTTGACAGCAAACCTTAGTGTAGTGTCTGTTGGAGAGGGGTTGACTTTGGGGAGGAAAATACATTAACCGTGAGCTGGAGAGAAGTAGGCCACGAGGCTTCTCAGTGATCCGACACACTTCTACCTCATCCTTCGTCCTTTTGCCTCCAGATAAGGAGCGGTATTCAGAGCCAGCTTTGTTCCCTGCGGGGGCCAAGGCCTGTGTTTCGACCAGAATATGTGTCCTCTGCCCTAGCCCTCGGTGAGGGTACCAGGCACTAGATCCGCCCCTGTCCCGCCTTGTTACCAAACAAACACGCATGAGTGAATATGAGTTCCACATGTGCATTCCCATGACTGCACCTCCTGTGCCTAGAACAGTGTCAGAAGTATGGTAGGGATCTTGTTCCGCATGTGCATTCCCATGACTGCACCTCCTATGCCTAGAACAGTGTCAGAAATATGGTAGGGGTCTTTGATGCAAACTCATACACTTCCCCAGTCCACTCACTCCATCTTAGACATCACAGTTCACATCTTATCCTCCTTCCTCAAATCTCCGTCTACTACTGGAACATTCACAGTCTGGGTTGATAAGACTGAGAACGTGGAAGGAAAGATCTCACAAAACTTTCTACCTACCTGCATCTGACACTAGATACTCTGTCTTCCCTCTTGTCACTATGAACGAACCGTCCACACTCTTATCAAAACCCAGCCCTGCAGTTGGGCAGTAGATTCTACCCCTTTTGGGTGAGTAAATGCATGGCCCCAGCAATGCTCCCAGAGCTCTCACCCACATCACCAATTTGCCCTTCTCAACTGGATGATTCCCATAAGTACACAAACCTTCTGCAAAGTCCTCCCTCTTAAAAACAAAACAAGAGAGAAACTGACAAAAACCCCACCTTAACTGCACAATGCCCTCCATCTGCAGCATCATCATCTCTCGATTTGACCTTTAGAGCAAAGCTCCTAAAAAATCATTATTTATTTTTGGTATCTCCATTTCCTCTATTCCCATTTTGTCTTGAACCATCTCAATCGATCTTTTGTTCCCACCAATCTAGTGAACTAGCTCTTCTCAAGGTCCCCAAAGACCTGCACATAGCTAAATCTAGTGGTCATCTCTCAGGATTGACATTACTTGACTGATCAGTAGTATTTGGCACTGTTGATCACTTTCTTCTCCCTGCAATACTTTCTTCACTTGGTTTACACTGCAGCGGTCCCCAACCTTTTTGGCACCAGGGACCATTTTCGTGGAAGACAATTTTTCCAGGGACGGTGCGGGGCGGAGAGAGGTGGTTCAGGTGGTAATGCAAAAGATGGGGAGCTTCAGATGAAGCTTCGCTCGCTCGCTCGCTGCTCACCTCCTGCTGTGTGGCCCGGTTCTTAACAGGCCTCGGACTGGTACCGGTCCCCGGCCCGGAAGTTGCGGACCCCTGGTTTACAGGACGTTCCTGTCCCTTGGTTGGCGTTCTGCCTCAGGGTCTCCTACTTTTCAGTGTCTTGGTGAGTCCTTCTCTGACTCCTTGACCTCTCTGCATTCAAGTGCTCTAGGTTTTGACTCTCAGATTTCTTCTCTTCCCTACCTATGCTCACTTCATGCAGAATCATACACAGTTCCATCACTTTGATCCCACCCACAAATAGAAGAATCACACATTAATATTTCAAGTCCAGTCTTATCCCTGAAATCCAGGCTCGTATATTCACCTGCCTACTCAACATTGCCTCTTGGATGTCTAATTTTCGTCTCAGATTGGGCCTGGTCCTGATCAGCAGAGTGTAATGAGTAGCCCATAAGCCACTGACAGTGCAGATCCAGAGCTCCACTTCTATAAACTAAATTGAGATTCAAAGCTCAGTCCCTACTCTACCTTAGGTTTACCTATCTGGCACCAAGTCTGCCCCAGCCTCTCTTCAGACAACTGTCCTAAAGTCCTTGGCTCAGAGCCCAGGCCATTCGTAATCTAAGAGCAACTTTATTTTTTGTATATTTACGCTGGCCTGTGAAACAAGCCTTCCATTTATCACAATTTTTGTTTCAAAGCATGTCCATTCTACTTTTCCTTTGTCTTTGTTAAATAACGAAATTATCACTTAAAATTTGCTCTGTCCTTAGATCCATTTCTTTGTAATACATTCTCATATTAAGCTAATTCATATTATAGTTGGTATGAGTATATTTGTGAATGTTTCTTTACGTAACTTCCCAGTTGCTGTCATTACACTTGCCTCAAGAGGGACTAAATGTTCTGCTTTTCCAGTTTTATGACTGAGCAGACATTGTGTGTGTTCCTCCAATATTCATTCTCCCCTCCACCTCAAGCACAGAGAAGCTTAATTCCTGTCTAGGAATTATACATGTGTTATTAGTAGCAATGGGAGATATTTTTACTACTTATCATCTGCTCATGTTGATTTGCATTTTCTGACATTTCTCCCACCAATGTTTTTATAAGAAATTATATCTAAAATGATGTTTAGAGCTTTGATAAATCAAGAGTTCCAACAAAGAGGTACTTAAGCAGGTGAGAAATAGATAGCTGTATTCCCTTGCATTGGCTACTGGCTTGAGAACTGACCTTCTCACATCCTGCTTGTAGAAATGCAAATTGATATGAACCCCTCTGGGGTTCTCAAGAAAATATGTGCTCCCACCTGAACACTTGGCATATGTTCTGGTCCTGGGGATATATGTCAAGGAAATAAATGGTTCTAAGGCAATAATTTTTCACAAGAACAAAGTTTTCACTCCCATAGCGTTTACCACAGCCATGACCAACAAAATTATTAAAACACACCAAAAGGTAGAAATGATAGGACACCTATAAAATGTGAGTATACACTTCCATTTAAAAGACAGTAGTAGCATATAAAATTAAATAAATTGATGTTCAAGCTGTACCGAAGGTGAATAAAATTAGGTACACATTTATGCTCAGTATGAGTCCATTTTTCCTAATATTTTGTTATGAAACCCATCAAACATCCAGAAATGTCTACCAGGTTGTACAGTGAAAATCCATATGATCTCTACCTAGAGACTACAACATTAGCCGTTTTCTCTCCTTCCTTAATCACACATATATCTCTGTGTCCATCCGTTATCCATCCAGCAATTCATGTTATATCCTGGATGCATTTTAAAGTAAGCTGTAAGCAACAGTACTTTCCAACCCTAGATAATTCAGCACCCAAATGATTAACTAGAGTTTAATATGTGTTTATGGTGGTTCCTTTTTTTCTCATTGAGGGAAAATTTACACAGAGCAAAATGCACAAATCCTAACTGCACCATTCATTGAATTTTGACAATTGCACACACCTGTGTAACCCAACCCTCTCATCAGTATCTAGAACATTATCCTCACCCCACATGTGTTCTCTTGTCTCCTCCCAATCCATCTGCTCCTCCATCCCTCACAGGCAAACACTGGTCAGCTTTCTGTTTCTGTAGGGTAGTTTTACTATTTCTAGAACTTTTAATAAATGGTATGTCCTCTTTTGTGTTGTCTTTTCCCACTCAGCAACTGGTTTTGAGATTCATACACGTTGTTGTGTGCATTGGTATTTTTCTCCCCTTTTATTGCTGAGTACTATTACATCATACGGATATTCCAGAGTTGGTTTCGGTGATCTCATTGTTGAAATGGAAAAGGAGAAGCAGAAGTAGAAGGAGGTGGAGGAAAAGAAAAAGAAACCTGTGTATTTGCAAAGAGAAAAGTTTACCGTAATATGTTATACCCACTTATTGACAGCAATTGTCTGTAAATTATGGCATTTATGTGTCACTGGATAAGCTGATCTTCAAAAGCACCTACTCCTCTAGACTGATGTACTTATCGTTCATAATGGTTCCATCCTTAGTGGTGTCTCTTTTTAACTTACACCAAATGACATCATTGAATTTAGAATGAACAAAACATAGTCAGTGAGTTGTTGACAAAATAGTAGTATATCAAATCTTGGAATACTCTGTGCCCAGATATGTGTCAAAAATTCACGTGCGTGCGACTCTGGGTGAGAGTTTGGGTGTTTGGGGTTATGCTCAATGTGTATTGAAGGAAGACTGAGGAAACTCCAAAGGACCTTTCCATGGTAGAGTGATTAGGTCCTCAATCATGAGGAACAAATGCAAACGTGAAGAAAACCATAAGCAAGAAAACATTGAAGCATTCATAAACCTGATTGATTCGAAACTCTGCTCAATCACCAACTAAAAGAAGCAAGCATGTGAGCATAAATCCTTAATGTTCACACAGGCTGAGCATGGGAGCAGCATTTGATTGGTATTCTCTGGCGGATTCTGAAATCCCAGGCTCACATATCCAGCTCGCTACTGGATGTTTCCAGGTGAATTCCTTACATTTAATACTTGCTTAACACAACTCTGTGTTATTTATAATTCTAATAATTCTTGTGAGACAGTGTTGTAGGAAATCATACCGCTACACAAATATTTCTACAAGTGGAATTTGACGCTCATAGTATGTTAATGTAAAAAAATTTAGCATTACTGATAAGTAGTCCTTTATATCATGAGACAAATTATATTAATGCAGGCTGGGAGGAAAATACCCATTTCTTCACACTATTTCTTACTCTGAGTATTACAGCACTTGTTATATTTATTAAATGCACTGAGTTGTCTAATACTTTAAACATTTTTCTTGTTTACATTTTCATGTCTCAAATACTAGAGTTTGTGTATTAAAATCAGTGAATAAAGATAAGCAAAAAAGAAAAAATATATATAGTTAAACTGAAGAAAAATAAAAACTGCAATCATACAACATCAAGGAAAAACTTTAAATTTGGATATAACTCCTGTGTGTGTGTATTTATGTATGTATGTGTGTGTGTACTTGTAAATATACATACACATGTGTGTAAACAATCTATGATATATCATATATAACCTTTTAATAGGAATAGAGCCGTTCTCCACATGCTTTTACATTTATCACTATTACCCTTTCCTCAGTCATTTACTCATTCATACTTCTTACAACTATATTGTATGGAGATTTCTGCTTCTGAGCAGATGGAGGATACTTAATTTTACCTATTTCTGCCTCCAAGTTCAGCTTAAAAAACCTGGACATTACAATTAAACAATCACAAAAAATTTCTGTAAAGTCAGAAAATAAGGCAGACTGGCAAGGGACCCCACGACCAATGGAACAACGTCACGGTGAATTCCTTGTGTTTGATTTTTGGCTTATACCTCCCTATTTGGTACTGGTGATACCAGAAACCAGGAATATTCAGTGAGCACAAACATAAAAATTCCAGAAAAAGCCTACTCCCTCTAGTCAAACTATGAGGAAGTAGCAGTCTCACAAGACAAACAACTTTTAGAAGATAATCACTCTACTCCAGCCCAACACAGAAAAAAACTGCAGTCTCAACACCACCCTCACTAGAACAGACTGAGTGGAGAACCTAGACTTCCACATTTACCAGGCAAGAATGAGGCACTGTAACCACCCATCATGGATGTTATTAGAGCAGACCCACTGGGGATCAGGGACTTTCATCTCACTGATAAGTAAGAAGACCCCATACCTGTGGTGTCAGTGGTAATCTTGTGGGAAGCCTGTCCCACTAGCTCCACCCAGTGATTATGAGGTACTTCTACCCCTCCTCCATAGGGTGGTGTCAGAGGAGACCTAGAGGGGTTTCATGGCTTTCACCAACACTCAGAAGTAATAAGCCTAACTCTTTCCACGGGGTTAGTGGAGGCATAGTAGGAAGGCATAATGCGACATCCTTATAACTCCTTGCCAGGGTGTTATCACCAGAGATGTAGTAGGGAGCTTGAAGTGGAGTTCAAGTGGAGAAGTGAGCTTCCCACCACTGCCCATAGGGATAAGGATCCCCTCTTCCCCCAGATTTTAGTGGCAGCCAAGTTGGAAATCTGGACTTGTCTCACATATAAGTAAAAAGGCAGCATCCTGTCCTTCCTCCACTGGAGTTGTGACAGAAGGTGCCTGTTAAAAATACAAGATTTAAATAAGATCCAGTCTTATAATATAATAACCAAATATTCAGATTTCAATAGAAAATCACATGGCATAGAAAAGAACAGGAAGGTGTCACTGTGAAAAAGAAAAAAAATCAACAAATATCAACACTGAAATGACACAAATGTTAGAATTATCTGACATGAATTTTAAAGGAATAAAAATGCTTCAACAAGCAGTGACAAACATTTTCAAAACAAATGAAAACATAGAAAGATTCGGCAAAGAAATAGAAACTATCATCAAAGAAATAGAAAATATAATGAAGAACCAAATGGAAATTTTATAACTAGAAAATGCAATGAACAAAATGAAAAACTCAATGAATGGGCCCCATAGCAGAATGGAGTGGACAGAGTATAGAGTTAGTGAACTTGAGGACAAAACAACAGAATTCACCCAATCTGGAAAACTGAGAAAACATATACTAAAAAAAAAGCATAAGGAACTTGTGTCAGTATAACAAAATATCTAATATTCATGTCCTTAGAATCCTGGATGGAGAAGATAAAGATAGTGGGCTAAAAATATTTCAAGAAATTATGGCTTCAAATTACCACATTTATTCTAAGACATAAACTTGCTGAGTCAAGAAACTGAGTGAACAATAAACATGGTAAACCCTAAGAAACATGCCATAACAAATCATAATCAAATTTTGAAAACTAAAGACAAAGAAAAAATAATCATGAAAGCATCCAGAAAGAAATGAAGCATTAGGTGTAGGGAAAAGCAATTCATATGACAATGGATTTTTCATCACAAACCATAAAGACCAGAATGTAGTGGCACAAAATTTTTCAGTGCTGAAAGAAAAGAACTATAGAACCAGAATTCTATATCTAGTAGGAAAAAACCCCTCAACAATGGAGGGGAAATCAAGACAGTCTATGAAAAAGGAAAGCTAAGGAATTTGTCTCTAACAGAGCTACCCTAAAATAATGGCTGCAGGAAGTTTTCTAATAAGAAAGGAAATGATCAAAGAAGGAATCTTGGGACATTATGAAGAAAGAAAAAAATAATTGATTTTTTAAAATGGGTAAATATAATATCCTTCTCCTTTTGAGTTTTCTTTTTCTTTTTTTTTTTTTTGGTAGTACGCGGGCCTCTCACTGTTGTGACCTTTCCCGTTGTGGAGCACAGGCTCAGCAGCCATGGTTCACAGGCCCAGCCACTCTGAGGCATGTGGAATCTTCCCGGACCGGGGCACGAACCCATGTCCCCTGCATCAGCAGGCGGACTCTCAACCACTGCACCACCAGGGAATACCTCCTTTTGAGTTTTCTAAATTATGTTTGAGGTCAAAGCAAAAATTATAACACTGCCTGATGTAGTTCTCAATGTATGTAGTGGAAATATTTACAAAAATCATATTATAACTAGGGACACTAAAAGAATGTAAAGGGTAAAACAACATTGCAACTATACTTCAATTTTAAAAAAAGAAAAAAATCATGTAAAGGGAAGTGAGTTTTCTGCATTTCATTTAAAGTGGAAAAAATCTGACACCAGTCGATTGTGATGTTATATATGTATATGTACTATAATACCTAGAGAAACCACTAAATACATACATTATACAATGAGGTAAATCCAAAAACATTATAGATAAATCAAAATGGAATTTGAAAAAATGTCCAAGTAACTCAGAGGAAGCTAGGATAAAGAAAACAAATAAAAATCAGGGAGAACAAGCAGGAAACAAAAAATAAAAAGGCATACTTACACCTTTTATATAAAAATCATATTAAATGTAAATGGTCTATATACACCATCTAAAAGACAGACATTGGCAGAGTGGATTAAAAAAACATCACCCTACTATATGCTATCTGCAAAAAGTCTCATTTCAAATATAATGATACAGTGTATAATGATACTTTGAAAGTAAGATGATGGGAAAAGTTATACAACACACTCATTAATTAACAAAAAGCAGGAGTGGTTATATTAATATCAGATAAAGGAGATGTCAGAGCAAGGAAAATTTTCAAGGAGAGAGCGGAAAATTACATAATAAAATAATAAATCAACCAAGAAGACATATCTATCCTAATGTGTATGTACCAAACAATAGCTGTAAAATGTATGAAGCAAAAACTGATAGAACTGAAAGAAGAAATAAAGACATCTCCAGTTATAGTTGATAACCTCAAGACTCCTCCAAGCAATTCATAGAACAGCTAAACAGAAATTCACTAAGGATATAGAAGAACTCAATGACACTATGAGTCAACAGGATCTCATTGACATTTAGAGAACACTCTTCCTGACAAGAGCAGAATACACACTCTTTTCAAATGCCAACAGAACATATAATGAGATAGACCATGCACTGAGCCTTATAACAAACCTCAGTAAATTTTCCATATTGAAATCATACACAGTGTGTTTTCTGAACACAGGAAAGCAAACTAGATATCAACAACAGAAAGAAAACAGGAAATCTAAACACCCAGAAATTTAAAGTAAGCTTCAAGTGAATCCATGATTAAAACCAGAAAATCAGTAGAGAAAAACAATACAATAAAAAGCCAATTCTTTAAGAAAATTAATAAATTTGACAAAAATCTAGCAAGAAAAAAAGTAGAAGATGCAAACTACTAATATCAGTAATGAAACAGTGGATATCACTACACACCCTGCAGATGTCAAAAGGATAACAAGGGAATACTATGAACAACTCTAAATACATACATTTTACAACTTAGGAAGAAACAAAAAGCAGAAACTACCACAACTACCTCAGTTTGAGATAAGTACTTTGAATAGCCCTATTGGAGTTAAGGTAAATTGTTAAAAAGATTTCCAAGGAAGAAAACTCCAGGCCTTGATGACATCACTGGAGAATTTTCTAAAATATTTGAATAATAACACCAATTTTACACAGTCATTCCCAGAAAATATAAAAGAGGAGGGACCACTTCTCAATTCCTTCTAACAAACTCAATATTGCCAACATACACCAAATCCCAACATACAAAGTATAAAGGGAGAATGACACACCAGTATCACTCATGAATATAGATGCAAAAATTCTTTTAAAAAATTGGTGAATAGAATTAAGCTATAATATGTGCATACAAAAATTATACACTATGACTAAGTGAAGTTTATTTCATGGATGTAGGCTTGTTGAATATTTGAAAATCAATGTAGACCACTATATTAACAGGCTAAAGAGAAAAATCATATGATCAAATGCAAAAAAAAAGCATTTCAGAAAATTCAACAGACATTTATGATAAAAACTGTCATAAAATAAAGAATCCAAGGGAATTTTCCTTAATTTTGTTCATATCAGCTTTATTTGTAATGGTGAAAAACTGGAAACAACCCAAATGTCCTCCAGTAGGTGAATGGCTAAACTGTGGTTTTCATACCATGGAATATTACACAGGAGTAAAAAGGGACAAACTATCGATACCTGCAACAACTTAGATGGATCCCAAGGGCATTATTCTGAGTTTAAAAGCTAATCTCAAAAATGTACATGCTATATGATTCCATTTTTATAAGCTACTTGAGATGACAAAATTATAGAGATGGAAAACAGATCAGTGGTTACCAGGGATAAGGGATGGCAGCAGTGTATGTGGGGTAGAGTGTGGGTGTTGACTATAAAGGGGTAGCAAGAAGGAAATATTTGTTGGGATGGAATAGTTTTATATCTTGTGTGTGGTGGTAGTTACATGTGACGAAATGACGTAGAACTACACACATACATTTATATCCATGTCAGTTTCCTGGTTTTGATATTATTCTAGATATATTTAAGTAGTAATCACTGGGAAATATTGGGTGAAAAGTACACAGAATCGCTCTGTATTACCTTTGCAACTTCCTGTGTATCAGTAATTATTTCAAAACAAAATGTTTAAAAACCCTATTTTTCAATTTTTTTCCAATTTTCCGTGTCTTTAAAAATTATTCTAGATGTGGAACATATATCCAATGGAATATTACTCAGCCATAAAGAGAAATGAAACTGAGTTATTTGTAGTGAGGTGGATGGACCTAGAGTCTGTCATACAGAGTGAAGTAAGTCTGAAAGAGAAAAACAAATACTGTATGCTAACTCATATATATGGAATCTAAAAAGAAAAAAAAAAGGTTCTGAAGAACCTAGGGGCAGGACAGGAATAAAGACGCAGATGTATATAATGGACTTGAGGACACGGGGAGGGGGAAGGGTAAGTTGGGATGAAGTGAAAGAGTGACATGGACATATATACACTACCAGATGTAAAATAGCTAGCTAGTGGGAAGCAGCCCGCATAGCATAGGGAGATCAGCTCAGTGCTTTGTGACCACCCAGAGGTGTGGGGTAGGGAAGGTGGGAGGGAGATACAAGAGGGAGGGGATATGGGGATATATGTATACATATAGCTGATTCAATTTGTTATACAGCAGAAACTAACACACCATTGTAAAGCAATTATACTGCAATAAAGATGTTTTAAAAAATTCTTCTATGGCATAATTTACAATGCTTGTAGTACCTTAAATTCCCATGAATGATTCCTACTTTCTCAACCCTCTCCATCATTGTTGAGTAAAGGTGATTCAAATTGTTCCCAATTTAAATAGGTGGTGGTGAACAGAACATCATTGTATTTAAATTCGTGCTAATATCCAGAATTACTTATGAGGCAAAGATTTCACAAGATTAAGTGGCACTTTGAAAGTACCTGTATATTTCAGAGCTTTGAATGAAATGTTGCCAGATGGCTTTCATTGAAGTTGCTCCAGTATAGGGTCCCATGGGTAATATGATACAGTGCCCAAGTGAATGCCTCCATTGGGTACCTTTAATTATATTGGGTCTGTGCTCATTTAATTAATTTAAACTACTTGGTTCTTATTGTTTTGTACAGGTTTTAAAATGTTATTACACAAGAGACAGTACTTTGTTGTAGGTAAATAATAAATCAGGATAAGAAGATAAAAAAAGTCACCAGAGTTCCATGCAACATAGAGATGTGACCAAAGTTTGAGAGCATTAATTTCCATTGCATAAATTTTATGTATATATGCCTATTTTTACAAAAATATAATCATACCAAATATTTGCTTTTTATCACAAAATGAGAAATTTCAGCATTTATGTGCCTTTAAGTATTTTTCTGCTCCTTCCTGTACAATGACAGAATTCCATTCAATTTAATTAACAAATTCTATTTTCTGTAAATAATTTTTGGTTTTAAAATCATTTCAGGGCTTCCCTGGTGGCGCAGTGGTTGAGAGTCCGCCTGCCGATGCAGGGGACACGGGTTCGTGCCCCAGTCTGGGAGGATCCCACATGCCACGGAGCGGCTGGGCCCGTGAGCCATGGCCGCTGAGCCTGCGCGTCCGGAGCCTGTGCTCCACAAGGGGAGAGGCCACAACAGTGAGAGGCCCGCCTACCACAAAAAAAAAAAAAATAAAAAAAAAAATAAAAAAAAATAAAATAAAATCATTTCATATTTTAGCCTGATCAATCAATATTTCTATGGAATCCACATAGCCAGATCTACGTTTATCTGCAGGATTATTTCCTGAGAAAACCTTCAAAAGTGTTAATTTGCTCCCAAAAGACCCTCCACAAAGGGGCTGTTCATATGTATGCTCCCACCCACAGCATAAAAGATTGTCTCCTCAACCCAACCCTCAGTTAGAACATTTAAATTCTTTTTCACTTTTAAAAAGAAAGAGGTTATCACAGTGTGCCTTTGGTGTTTTCTTCAATTCATTAGAACAAATATAATTCCAGTGTGGAAAATTAAGAAAATGAACATTAGAATATATTTTTAAAAATAGAAACCACCTGCAAAAGCACTAACCAAAGATAAATAAGATTATAATGTGGTTGGAGAAATAGTCCTTTTTTATTCCATAGAAACTGAGTCATACTGTTAATATTGTTTCCTAAATGAACTTTCTTGCTAGTAACCATTATTGAATATCATAATTTCTGATGTCTTTATGTCATTCCATTACATAGAAAGACCTTTATTTTTCTTACCAATCAAATATTATTGAAGATTTAGTTGGTGTTTTTAGTTGGTTTTAGTTTAATTTAATTTAAATTTTCATTTAAATTAAGCCTGGGATGATACTTTCAAACCAAATGTAAGCTCACATCCAAGAATGTTTTCTCAAAATCCATTCTTAGAAATGAAACTGCAGTGTACAGGACACAAGCATTTCCTTAAAATTTTATGTGAATACTCAATGTAGCCCTATATAACCCACTATCACTTTAAACTTCTGTGAGACATGTAACTACTTGCATTTTTTTTCCTTCTGCCTTCTCCTACATGGGTATTGCAACACTTTAATTTTTTACAGTCATAAGCTGACACCATAGTCTCATTGTTATGGACAGATCCAGCTGCTTTAAACAGTGTATTTTATTTATCTTATTTATCTGAATGTTAATTTCTTTTCAAGCAAAATAGACACAAATCTAAATTCCTCTGCCCTGTAGTAAGCATTTGTATTAGTTTCCTATTGTTGCTGTAGCAAATTATCACAAATTTAGTGGCTTAAAACAACAAAAATTTATTATTTTACAATTTTGGAGGTCAGAAGTCCAAAATCAGTCTCATTGAACTAAAGTCAAAATGTCAGTAGGTCTAGTTCTTTCTTGAAGCTTTGAAGGGAGGATCCCTTTCCCTGTCTTTTCAGCTTCCAGAGGCTGTCTGGATCCCCTCCTCACATCACTTCAACCTCTTGCTTCATTTGTCACATCCCTTACTACTAATTCTGATTCTCCTGACACCCTCTTATAAAGACTCTTGTGGTAACATTGGGTCCATCTGGATAATCCAGGATAATCTCCCCAATTCAATTTCCTTAATTCAATCAATCTGAAAAGTCCCTTTTGCCATGTAAAGTAACATATTCACAGGTTTCAGGGATCAGGACGTGGACATCTTTGAGGAAATGTTATTTTGTCTACCACACCACTATTCATCAGTTTGAAAGGAAATATATTTCTATTATTTACACATACATTTTTGCAAGATAATATTGACTCTGTTGTTTCATAGCTCGTATTTTGTATTTAACAATATATATTAACAATAATTTGCTATTCTTTAATAGTCTCTACCCCATTATTCCCAAATATTTTATACTGTTCCATTAAAATGAGGGGTTCTAATTATATTAACAAATAAAACCAAAATATTTGCTGTGAGAATTTAGACTGACTTCAACTTTTACCTATTAAAATAAAAGTTGTGTTCTGGTCATGATGCAGGATTATATTCCTCTTTTCCTCTTCTTTCCAAAATCCCATTAAGTGACACTAAAGATTTATAAAAGGATTAAACTATAAGAGCACTAAGTGATAAAAGGCAACAGAGATTTGGATAAATATCTCAAAGACATATATACAGGAGAAGGCTTCCATGGGGCAGGAGGTATTCTCTTCAGCGGAGTGCAAGAGAGCCTTCAAGCTCAGAAAGACATTGTATCTGTGATGGAAGGACTGGGGTGGAACAGCTGCACCAGGCAGCACATAACTCCATCCTTCCTCCCCAAGAGGGAGAGATTGGCAGCAGAGGCAGCCTTAGGGAGTCTCTCAGAAGGTAATGCCAGCTAAAGATTAGCACACAGATACAAATTATAACACGCATACAAAAACTCACCATCATTAGATACTGAGCAGACCCAACAAAATGCAGAATTTACAACTAAAGAAATAAGCAATAATAGACAGATATGAAAAGAACTGGAAAAAAATAAGACTGCTTAAAATGTTTAAAGAGATGAAAAGAGGACTGGAATCTGTAAGAAAAGAACAGGGTCTTTTTTCTTTAAAATAAGGTATATTTGAAAAAGAAACAATTAGAAATTCTAGAAATGAAAAAGGTACACATTGAAATAAAAATCTTAATAAATTGATCATATAGTTGACCAGACTCAAAGGTGAATAGAGAGTTGGAACACAGATAAGGAAGGGGCCTTATCTGAATCATCCCTGTGTCTCAGTACCTAATATAACAAGGCCAGCATATACCAGGTATTCAGCAATTTCTGGTTAAACTGAACCGGGTAGGTGACTTTTGGACAAGCCTGGCATCCAGGGGCCTCTTCCAGTGTAGGTGAGTCTCAGGGGCCAAGACAGTCTTAGGTGGAACTACCTGAGGATTGGGCTGAGCTGGGTCTGGCTTGTTGGTCGGGTCAGTAGGGTTGCCATTGACCTCAGGGGCCAGTTTGTTCCCTGTCAGAGCTGGTGGTCAACTTCTCTTCACTCAGTATGTCCCTGTTAGGAACTTTGAGGATGTCCATGGCCATATTTGTGTGAGGAGATATTATATAAATGGTTAACAGTTTTGCCAAAGCTCCCTCTCCTTACTTCCTCCCTCCTAGGCCTTATACTCTCCCTGACCCTGCCCCCAATCCAGAAAAAGGAGAGCAGTGATGTGTGCAGCCATCTCTCCACACCTGGCCTTCATAGCTTGATCTCAGGGTGGTCTCCCTCACTCTCTGGAATAATGAACATCTTCTTCTAGGACAGCATTCCTCTTTGTCTTGCAGTAGGAGAGCAATCCAGGCTGGGGCCATTCCAGGGCACCCTGTACCCTGCAGCCCTCACCAGCAGGGAAGCTTCTCTGATGTGTGGTTGAGGCTTCAGAACAGACGGCAGCTTCAGAAGCAATGACCATTCTTGTGTTCTCCCTTTCTACATCCTCCTTCTCTTCTATATTTCAAGGGAAGTGGACACTCAGAGGACAGATGCTCTACCCTGGCCAGCCCATGCCAAACCAAGTGCTTTCAGGAGAAAGGCAATTTGAGATAGGCTGCTCAGATCATAGGCTTCAGATCCCAAATCACTTCCTAACCCTGCCTCCTTATAAGAGAAGTCATCCTCACTGTTTGGGACTCCTGGAGTGGTATATAGAGCAAGTGATTATCTGTAGGTCACTGAGGACTACCTAAAGAGACCACACATGAGCTCCTAAAAAAGTGTCTTGTGGATAGGTGTCTGCAAAGAATATAAAGAATATATTACCAATGCAGCTAAACCTCAGTAATTCATAACTACCTGGGGCTAATATTTGCCTGAAATATTTACTAAAGAAAACAAACACTAGTAAGTCTAAGAACCCAGTAACCATTTGAACTCAGCTACCAAGGTGCTGACAAGTAGCAGTCTTAAAAGCAGTGGTGTAGGTTGGAAATATCAATAGACTAAGATACAATTGGCCTGGGTTATAGTTCTGACATTATCAAATAATAAATGTGTGACCCTGGGCTTTTCTATCAATTTCTGGAAAACAGCTTTGAGAGGTCTAGAAAGAGATGTTGAGTAACTTGCCCAAGGTCACACAGTTAGGAAGTGACAGAGCCAGCATTGTCCAGATCCAGAGTTCATAGCCATTCTGATATACTGTCCCCTCCTTATGCTTAGTGTGTTCATATGGGGACTAGAACAAAAATGTCTCAGGGAGGAGGGCCTACTCTGGTAATTCTTTTACAGCTTTCTTTGCAACTAGCTTCAAACCCTGCCTGCAGACAATTCCTTAAGACATTTTTGAGTATTCATGGAAGGGAAAGAGAAAGCCTGTTGAGTGAGAAATCTCACCGTATGGAGATACCCTTAGGAAGGGAGGAGGAGACTGTAGGGTCCTTGTCTGAACCTGAAGGTTACTTACAGGCTTGTCTAGATTGTTGGTACCAGAGGGTTTAGGGGCAGCAATCCTGGGGCTGGGAGAATTGGCTTGAAGTCCACTGTCAGTCCAGCTCAGCTTTTCCTTGGATTGTATTACTTATTTGTGACAACTAGTATACAGAAACTGATGAAGAGAAGGGCAGAAAAAGGCCTCCCTAACAACCCATCCTCTCCAAAAGAGGGCGCTCCTGGGCCTCAGCAACTAAACATGAATATATTCTCAATGTTTTTTTCTCCAGCAATGATCCCAATCATAGATCAAAGGGGACTCTGGATAGCATTGTATATACAGGATGAAGCATATACAATACATATCTAACCAACACCCAGTCGGCAAGCCCCACCTTGGCCAAAACTTCAATACTTGGTGGGTATCAATAGCCCAAAGAGTCTGCAAATGAACTCAGACTGTACCATTTTCCAAACTAATTCACACAGATAAGAAGGGTATTTTGTCCGGTGTTCTAAAGACTTAACGGAGATTGTACTTCGGAGTAATACATACAACATCCTTTGTAAGTCTTGTTTGCCATACACTCATTTCCACCCCTAAGTGTTTCTCCTAAGGGGTGCTAATTCTAATTTGGTACGTGAATAAAGGAGAGTATCCAGGCCTTGCATGACCTTCAAAGGAATGGCTGTAGCCACTAAGATAACTACACCCTTTCCCTTACCATAGGTATACAAACTTCACCTTTGTTACTTCTGGGAAATTACATGTGGCATGTATGACACAGAGTCTATTTCCCACTTCTGGTTTTGCATCCTGAGCTGGGCAAAGCAAGAGCTCCCCTGGGCAAGGCAAGAGCTCTGTCAGGTCATTGTTCTTTCAGGATTACAAAAAACTGCCAACACTTCTGGAGGCTCAGAAATAGTGATATTTGACTCTCCCTGGGTAAAAGCCAGTATATAAGGCTGGAAGCTTGCAGAAGAGAGCAAAGTGGGGAAGACTCTTAGGACAGAGCAGGGAGACTGGACAGAAATGCACATTTCACACCTACACAGCTCTCAGGGAGCCCGAGTAATGGAACAAGGAAGAGCCTGGAGAAATTTCAGCCTCACTTTCATCCTCTTTTGGAGGGCTGTCGTCTTGCCCCACCCAGCCTGGCATACAGCCCTTCCTTATATTTTTTGAGAGTCAACAAATCAAGTGAGAACACAGCAAAGGCTGGAGGTGGCCTGTGATGCTATGCACTGTAAACAGGGTGAATTGTAGCCAAAAGCAGCCTTAAACTCTAATCCCAGCTGTCATTGACTGGCTGTGTGACCTTGGGCACATTACTTAAGCCTCAGTTTCCTATAGTGTCAAATGGGACTATTAAAATGCTTTTTGGAGAACTGGTGGAGCGATTGGAGCTAAAGAAAGTGAAGAATCCAGCATAGTGCTTGGCACATATTTAGTACTAAAAAAGTTGGCAGCTTTACATTATTGTTGGTCCATATGCTACACCTTCCCCTTGGCAAGTTTCTCTCACCTGGTGCCCCCAGAAGAACTGATGTGCCTGAGGATCCAGGAGTCTACCAATCCCCCCCACCAAAAAAAAAAAATCAGAGCAAGAAAAACTTGGCACTTTAATCAGCTTGCCCCTTTCCCCCCACCCCACAAGCATGTACAGATTAAAGGTCCAAGGAGGCTGAAGAATGAGAGGCTCTCAGTTTAGCATGGAGGCAGTACCCTATTTCAAGGTCCCAGATTTCGAGTTGGATATTATCCTGCCTCTCAACTCCACCCCCATCCTATTTTCCAAAGCCCCTTTCTCTCCAGTTACTCATTTTCTTGTCACCGGAAATCCCGCCCTTAGCATTCAGTTTTCCTCGGAATGCAAAGATAGAGATCTCAGAGACTAGTGGGGCCTATATCTCCCAGTCAACTGCGGAGTGCGCCTGCGCAGTGGCTTCCCCAAGCAAGCAGCTCTAATTTGGCTTCTGCACGGCCGCTGGATTTGGGGGCCGAAAGGGTGTATCTCCCGTCTTTCTGTCCCCTCCCCCCAACGAGACGGTTATGTCGTTCTCTTCCTGAGGCTGACGAAAATGTGAGGAAAGTCCTCTCTCCCATCTTATAGGAGGTGGCAGTTGAGGGTAACCCCTAGTGATTAAACGGATGAAAGGGCAGAAAGCTTGTGGGTACCCGGAGGTGAGGAAGCATAAAACCTACACCACTGATAGGCAGCCCCCTTCCACCCCCGCCACCTCGCGTTATAGGTGACTTTACGAATAACATCCACCACTGAGCCAAGGCTTCCTTACAGAAATTGTTAGCTGCCTGTTCTCTAGGGGAGGCTTGGAGAGAGCCCCGAGCAGGGTTAGAAGCTGTGAGATCCGGCATCTGAATGAAGAGAACCAAAATACTAACACTCACCTTAACGGCTTGAGCGCAGAAATAAACAGCGCAGGCAGAGGTTGTCATTCAGAGTTCCTCCAGGTGGATTGTTCCGTCTGACCCGAGATCCGAGACCAGCTGGCTTCAGGAGAGCCATTGTTGATTCCTAAGACCCACTCTCTGAGGATATGGACCTTTATTATCTCTGCCACAGGTTTATCTCTCCCACACTTCTCTTGAACTCAACACTGTCTTTCTGAGCTACACGTAAATCCCGCGAAGCTGTTTTACATACTGCCCCTGACTCCACAGACTAGTCCTCCCTCCCTCCCTCTCCCCAACCTCAGGTCTTACAATAGAAGTCACTAAAAGTTAACTTGTCCCAGCTCTCCATACCACCTCATCCTCCCCTGCCACCACCCCTGACCACTCCCGCACTCACCCTTTGCTTGACACCCCTGCCCCTTCACCGTCCCCTCCCAGAACCCAAAGTTTAGTTGGGAGTTACTCCTGTAAACTCTCATAGCTCTCTGAGCTTACCCCTATTATATGACTTGCCACAGAAATAATTGTTGGTTTACTTCCACAGCCCCTCCCCCTCAATCCCTGGGGCTCAGCTGGGCCTTCCTCACCCTTATATTCCCAGCATAAACACTGTGCTTAGAGCATGGCAGGTACTTAATAAACGTTTGTTGAACAAAAGAGTGCTTAAGCATGGAGCCTAATTCATTACACTTTTATTTTTCACTACACTCTGGAATCACAAAGCAAATACAGGTAAATGCCAATATTAAAAATATAAAATAAAACCATAGACACGATGGGAGAACATCAACAGATGAGTGATTTTGTGTTTGTTTTTGTTGTGGGTATGTTATTACTGTTGTTACTTAACTCCTGTACCAAACCATTTTACTGATTATTTCAAACGATTAAAGAACAACTGTACATTCTCTTCCACATCATAGAAAGATGTAAATATTACCACTACATTTTATGCAGCTATATGAACTTTTATATTGAAACAAGACAGGAATGGCAAATGAGCAATTTCATTTTTAAACACTGATCATGAATCTAATTCAAGGGTATATTAAAAGGAAGGAAATACTATTAGAAATGGAACACAAATAGCAAGCACAATGTGTACTTTTCACCCCAACCCTGCCCAGCTTCTGATTTGGGGCCCCAGTGCCCATTTCCCCAGGGCCCCTTTAATTGATGCCACCCAATTGAAGTGACACACTTCCCCCAGACTTCACATGGGGCCAAAGAAGAACATAGCAGTTGCCTCAGACCTGGCTCTGGCCTCCTCATCTTCAACAGCCTCCCTATATTGCTCTGGCCAGTCCTGTGGTTGCTTTCTATAGAGCCTGGCCATGTACTCCAAGGCTTTCATTTTGGTGGTTTCAAGGTGAGCGCGAGGACCCCACAGAAGCTCATATTCAACTGGATTAGAATAGGACAGTGGCCTGCATTCCAAGTAGCGCTGTCTCATAAGTTTGCAGGTGATGGCATGCTTTCTCCCTACATCCACACCAAATCTCCGAAGCAAATTCCAGACACTGGCCTCTTTGACACGGTTGCCCATCAGGAAGATCAAACCCAGGATTGGCATCAAATATTCTTGAGTGGGTCTCCCCAGGCTCTCTAGCATCATTTGCTCTTCTTCTGATTCTGGTTGCTGGACAAGGAGGTAAATGTGCTCACTGGTATCAACCTCAATCAGAGAGAACCCATAGAACAGATCAAGGATTAGAGTAGCTCGACTGAGGATATTTGGGAACACGTCCTCAAATTCTTTGCCAGTGTGAGCCAACAGCTCATCCTGATGTATAGGCAGCAACTCCTCTGTGACATTAATGGCCAACTGGACCAAATCATTTGCCTTATCATTCATAGTGTCCTCTGACCAGAACTCCAAGCCAGCAGCCTGGCTTCTTTCTTTGGCCTTGTCAGCTTCCAGGGCTTTATTATATTCTTCTGGCCAGCTCCAGGGTTCTTCATCATGGGCCTCTGCCACAAACTTCAGGGCTTCCATCTTTGTGATTTCCTTGTGGGCTCTAGAGCCCCACAAGAACTCAAATTCGAGGGGATTAGTGCCATACACTGGCCAGTACTCCAAGAACCGCATATGCAAAAAGTCAGTAGTTAGGAGGTTCCTTGTGTTCCCAAAGGGGATGTTGATCCTCTGGGGCTCATCTAACACATCAACCTTTAGCAACAGATCCCAAATGGAGGCCTCTCTTGCTCGGTTACCATTCAGGAGAATGTGGCCTAGGACCAAGGCCAGGAGACCTGCCTTTGGCATGTCCAGGGATTCTGCTATCCGATCAGTGGTCTGGAGACCCCGTTTGCTGATTAGGTTGTAGGTGTCAGCCTGGGGATCAAGAACCCTCAGGTTCAACCCAAAGACCTGGTCCAGATGGGCTGAGGCTCGTCTGAGGATCTCAGGGAACTGATCTGAGTATTCTCTGAGGAACTCTAGCATCTCTGTCTGCTGAATAGACCCCTCGATTTGGCTTTTCATTCGCATGAAATTCACCAAAGCAATCGACCTGTCTTCTAGAGGGTCGTGGACCTTGAGCGCCCCCAAACGTCGGGACTGCTCATCTATCAGCACCTCGAGGTCGTTCGGGTCCTGCGCAGCCTGGGAAGCGCTAGCACCCTGAGAGTCGATTGGCGCCTGAGGGCCCTGGGGAGTATCAGGAACTAGCATGGAGGTGGGGGACCCGGAGGCATTAGTAGCCTGCATCTCACCATGGAAGTCGCTGTAATCTACAGTGGTCTCTGCGTTGCGGTGGCACGCATTCTGGCTTACCAGAGACATGGTTCCAGGAGACAGGAACAGGAATGGGGAGGTCAGCGATCCGTCGGAGAGAGGATGGTAGGTGTGTCGGCTCCTCAGCACAAAGCTGAAGCCAGAGCCCCGGGAGCTGCGCGGATCAGAAGTGAGAGCTGGTGAGAGTAGCGATCCTCCTACACAAACACCAGCCAGCAATAAACGCAACCCTCAGAGAGCTAGGCTTTGCCGCAGCCTACGCAGGCGCAGTTGCGTTCTGCGACGTGGTGGCCACGCCCCGTTCCCAGTACCCGACTCCGGCCCCCTACTTCTGCCTGGCCCGAGAGGCTAGTTGAAGTGGTTGTTGCTAGAGTCAAACTTGTCAGAGAAAAGAATTCATGAAAGGGGGTAACAAACAGAGGTAAAGCAAAGAGGGTAAGTGTTGGGGAAAGTTCAGTGATGCACCAGAGTTTTTCTGTGAGGTATAAAGCTAATAATAGGCAGTAGAGGATTTGGAGAGGAGGAGGATGCTAAAGATGAGAATTATTTCACGGATTCATTAATTCATCCACTCATTCAACATATGTTTCTTGAGTATGTGTCACATGCTAGGCACAGTATTGGGTACTAGAGGTACACCAGAGGACAAACAATGATTATATCTTTGTGTGTAGAGCTTACATTCCGGGGTAGGTTCAAATAATGGTAATAATAATGGAGCACTTACTATGTACCGGACACTATTTCTGATATTTTCACTTATCTCATATTAAATCACTTAATCTTAGCTATGAGGTACTACTCTTAATGGTCCTCATTTTACAGACGAGGAAACTGAGTCATAGAGGTGAATTTACCTGTCCAAACTCAGGCAACAAGTGGAAGAGACCGGGATTTGAACCCAGGTCCGTCAGAATCTCAAGCATAAGTACTTTCTCTCATACCATTTGCCCTTCACAAATGATTAGCCCTGTTTATTTAAGATACTCTTAATTAAAGTAGTTGAAAATATATGCTCTGATGGAGGGACAGTTAACATATGGTACAAACACAGAAGAAGGAACAAGCAATGAATTACAGCTTAATCTGAGGTGTCTTGGATTGGGGGCACATGCCTCAAGGAAGAATTGAGCTCTAAGTTATGAATAGGATGGGAAGGATTTATAAGGGCATTCTAGGCTGAGGGATCAGCATCAGAAAAGGCTCAGAGGTTTGAAAGTACAAAATAAGTTTGCATAACAGCTGGACAGCCAGGGTGGCTAGAGCCAAAGTGCACTAGTATGGGAGGGAGATGCAGATGAAAGTAATGACAGGAATGATTAGATTTCCTGTTTCTTCACTTAGCAGTATGTGAGGACTGGTTGGGGCTCCATAAGGTGAGAACAACACCACCAGAATAGGACCTGATTATTTAAGTGGTTGGTCTTGTGTTTGGGGAGGCATAATTCAAACGCTTCAGCAAGGAAGAGGAGTCAGCTGCTTTATTTTCTGGGAGTGCTACCAAAGTAATTGGGCTAAATCCTAGCTCTCAACCATCAGGCTATGCAGTGGAATATTGAGAAGGAGAAAAATTTACATTTTTCTCCACAGTTGAAATCCTTTCTTAAATTCTTGATGGTAATGAATACTGTTACATTCAGTTATCCTGTGCCCTAGAATTCCTTCAGAGGGCATTGCCTTCACATGAGGGTCCAGACACTTAACCTCTCACATTTTCTACATTCCAGATGCTTTCTTAAAGTAACGAAGCAGGCAGCTCAGGACCATGGATTTGGCCAAACTGGACTAAAGAGATCAATTTTTATACAAGTGAATGTGCATGTTCTACAGGTAGAAATGTTCAGTTTCTGTGCTGATCGTATCTTAGGAGAATCTTGTGGAAAGCAGCAGCATCTTTTGAGCTACTACAAAGGAGTAATTGAGATCAGACCTGATGGGATCCCTCACCCTGGTCTTTCCTCTTCGCCAGAAGCACCCCATGCTCCTTGTCTAGACAGGTACTTCCCAAGGGCAGATTCAGAGAGGATTTTAAATTCTGCAGTCATTAAAGAAAACAATTGCAATTTCCCCCTGAAATCCAGTTCACATTTTTTTGTGAGTTGAATTTTCTACTACCCCTGCATCTAATAGATAAAAATAGTATTGAATGACAATATCTTACCTCTGAAATGACATGCTGATTCCATTCTACAGCATTCAAATTCTTCGCAAATTGGTCCCTACCTGGCTCTCCATTTTCATCTTTATCCCCCCAGTACATCCTTCCATGAAATCTGTTCCATAGCCACCTTGAACTACACTTCTGGTCTCAGCCATTTCTAGTTTACCAGTCTCCAAACTGTTCTAGTTATTGCTAAATGAAAAACGAAGGAGCTGTGCCTGTGGCTGTGACATATGGCATGTTTTCCACCCTAAGTGTGAAAGTAAAAAGATGGGATCATACTCTCCATTCTGAACTTCTTTTGATAGTTTCTGACCTTCTTTTTGCATTCTAAAAACCTGTGAATATCTTTCCATACAACTGTTTATCTTCAGCATAATTTTAATAAAATATTTTAACTTTAAGTGCTTTTGCTGAGATAGCATATACAAAGTACACAAATCATGAATGTAGACGATAAATTATGACAGATTTAACGCACCTTATGACCATCATGCCAGTCAGGGAAAAGAACATTACCAACATCTCAGAACCTACTATGGCACCCCTCCCATCTCTCCCCTCATATTTGTCCCAAGAGGAAGCCCCTATGCTGACTTCTAGCATCACAGATTAGTTTTGCTGGTTTCTGAGTTTTGTACAATATCAGTGGAATTATACAATATGTACTCATTTGTAGGTCTCTTTTTTCCAATAAAAATCCACTATGTCCTGTTAATTATCTTTGTTGTATATAGCAGTGTTTGCTCATTTTCATTATTATATACTTTAACATCAAATGAATGTAGTACAACTTAATCCTGTCAACTGCTGGTGGACATTACCTTTTTTCCAGTTTGGAGTTCTTACCAAAAATCCTGCTATGGACCTTCTCGTACCTGTCTTTCTGTTCACAGGTTCATTTACATTGGAAATAAATCTATGAATGGAATTCCTGTATTATAAGTGTGTGTGATTTCAGTTTACATAGCTTTTTCCAGAGAGTTTTTGAAATTTTTACACCAATTTACACTTCCACTAGTAGTGTATGAGAGTTCCTATTACTCTATATTCTTATCTGTAGGCATTCTAGTGGGTGTGCTGTGGTGTATCATTTTGCGTTTTTTTTCTTCACTCATATTTAGCTTTTTTTTTTTAACTGCTTTTCAAACAAGAGTTGTCATTTGTTTTCCCAGTGGATGTTAAAGGCCAATGGACATTAAAGGCAGAAAGTTAAGAAAATCAGAGATGCTAGAATTTAGCTAGAAGACAGCAGCAAGAAGTGATAGTTGGTAGACACTCAAAGGGAAAGAGATAGAAACACTATTCAAAACTGAAATTAGAACGTAAATACTATAGCTGTGTTAGAGCACTCAGTGCAAGGACAAGAAATCCTCAGTGTACTAATTGTCCTCAAAATTTTCACTGCATATTATAATTTTTAAAGACCTACCTTTATCAATAAAAGTTAACTTCTGCTTATGAAAACAAATAAATATATATTACAGAATTATTAACCCAGAAAATACATAGCATTAAAAAAAGTGTTAGTACTCAAAGGAATAATATAATTACATAGGAAATTCACATATGTAAAATCTCATTCCTGACGAACTGGTGTTCACCAGATGGGAAGGGGGATAGGGGATTGAGTGAAATAGGTGAAAGGGATTAAGAGATACAAACTTCCAGTTATAAAATAAGTAAGTTACAGGGATGTAATGTACAGCATAGGGATTAGAGCCAATACTATTGTAATAATTTTGTGTGGTGACAGATGGTAACTAGAATTATTGTGGTGCTCAATTTATAATGTATATAAATGTTGAATCACTATGTTGTACACCTGAAACTAATATAATATTGTATGTCAACTGTACTTCAATTTAAAAAATTAAAAGGAAAAAATCTCATTCCTGGATAGTGATGTATAGATACAACATTGTGTAACTATACCCCAATTTTTAAATAATATGCATTCCTTTATATCTAAAATTGTAATGATCACCTGATTTATTTTTTAAACAATAGTATTTTTATTCAGAGTCAAATAACAAGACCTGATTATTGTTATTAAGTTGACCTGTACAGTTGACCCCCCTTCACTCATTTCGCCCACCCCCCCAACCCCCTTCCCCTCTGGTAACCACTACGTTGTTCTCTGTATCTATGAGTTTGTTTTAGTTTTATTTTGTTTTTTCATTGGTTTTCTTCATTTTTTTAAGATTCCACATATGAGTGAAATTATATGGTATTTGTCTTTCTCTGTCTGACTTACTTCACTTAGCATAATATCCTCCAGGTCCACCCATGTTATGGCAAATGGTAGGATTTCATTCTTTTTTATGACTGAATAGTAGTATTCCAGTGTGTGTGTACCTAAGTCTCTCTGTGTGTGTGTGTGTGTGTGTGTGTATCTCACACCTTCTTTAACCATTCATCCATTTATGGATTCTTATGGTATTCCCATTTCTTGGCTATTGTAAATAATACTGAGATGAGCATAGGAGTGCATATATCTTTTTGAATTAGGGTTTTCATATTCTTTAGATAAATATCCAGAAGTGGAATAGCTGGATTTATTTAGCAGTACTATTCTTAATTTTTTGAGGAAACTCCTTATTGTTTTTCATAGTTGTTGAACTAATTTACATTCCCACCAACAGTGTACAAGTGTTCCCTTTTCTCCCTATTCTCACCAATACTTGTTATCGCCTGTATGCTTCAGGATAGCCATTTTAACAAGTGTAAGGTAATATATCATTGTGGTTTTGATTTGCATTTACCTGATGATTAGTGATATTGAGCATTTTTTCATGTGCCGCTTGGGTATTTGGTGTCTTCTTTGGGAAAATGTCTATTTAGTTCCTCTGCCCATTTTTTAAAAATCAGACTGGGTTTTTTTTTTGTTGTTGTTACTGAGCTATATGAGTTCTTTATATACTTTGGATATTAACCTCTTATCTGATACATGGTTTGCAAAAATATTCTCACATTCTGTATGTTGTCTTTTAATTTTTTAAATTGTTTCTTTTGCTGTACAGAGTCTTTTAAATTTGGTGTAGTCCCATTTGTTTATTTTTGCTTTTGTTGTTTGATTTGGTGCCATATCCAAAAAATTATTGCCAAAACCAAAGCAGAGGAACTTCTTCCCTGAATTTTCTTCAAGGAATTTTATGGTATCAGGTCTTATGTTTAAGTATTTAATCCATTTTGAGTTAACTTTTGTGAGCAATGTAATATAAGGGTTGAATTTTATTGTTCTGCATATGTTTACCCAGTTTTCACAACACCATTTGTTGAAGAGACTATTATTTCTCTATTAGGTGTTCTTGGTGCCATTGTCAAATATTAGTTGACCATATATGTGGGGCTTTAATTCTGAGTTCTGTACTGTGTTCCACTGGTCCATGTGTCTACTTTTATGCCAGTGTCATACTGTTTTTATTACTACAGCTTTGTAATAAAGTTTGAAATCAGGAAGTGTGATACGTCCAGCTTTCTTCTTTTTCTTTACGATTGCTTTGTTTATTCAGACTCTTTTGAGGTTCCATATAAATTTTTGGTTTGCTTTTACTATTTCTGTGAAGAATGCCATTGGTATCTTGATGCAGATTGTATTGAATCTATAGTTGGCTTTGGGTAGTATGGACATAAAATAACGTTTTTAAGAGATTATTTTGGATGCTCTCTGGTGAATGGATAGTAGAAAGGAGCAAAAGTAGGTCCAGAGAGACTATTGGCTATTGGAATAATGCCAATTAGTGATAATGATGGCTTGGACTTGAATTATGGTATGAGAAGGAGAAAATTTGTTAGATTCTCAACATGTATTAGGAAGAATTAAGATATGGTGATGTATTATATGTGGGGGAACAAGAAAATTTGGGAAAAATTCAGAGTAAATTTTAAGGTTTTGGCTTAAGCAATTTGGTACCTAGGGATGAGTTTACAGGGATCGTGAAGATTGGGAAAGGAACAGGTTTGCTTGGAGGAAATCAAGAGTTCTATTTTGACCATGTCATATTTTAAGTGGCTTATTATTAATTCAAAGAGCAGGGTCAAGTAAGCTTTGGGGACTGTGAATATGGAGATGTATGGGCTAGAGTTTGCATTTAAAACCATCAAGCTAAGAAAGATCACCCAGGGGCAAAGTGTAGAATAAGGGAAGAAACAAGGGCTTTAAGACATAACACTGAATGAAGCCTTCCTACATTTAGAGTTTAGGTAGATTACATGACTGTTGTATTCCCGGTGAGAATCATATCTCTTTGATCCCTTCAGCCAAGAATTTCATGTCCACAATGATCTTCTAGGAACAATTTTTCCTAAGGACAAATGCTGCCCACCTGTCTCTCAGGTGGAGGCAGATAGGTGTTTGGTGGATGTTATAGAGGAGGCTAAGTTTTTAGAATTCAGTTTTCAAAACCTTGATGAGCACTTGGCTCTGTCCCATCAGTCAGTCAGCAGGGCTCCACTATGTTCCAGGTTCCCGATCCTGTAAGGTCATGGGAATGCATATTTTAAAGACACAGTCCATGTCTTTACGGAGCTGAATAAGGTTAAGTGCAAGATGCTGTTGAGACATAGAAGAGGGAGTTCTTAACCATGTCTCTGGGTTTCTGACAATACTTCAAAGAGGAGGTGATATTTGTGCATGGTAGGAGATTTTTTTAAGGCAATGTTTCTCCATTTGAAATGCATGGTGGTCCTTGAGATGATTTTAGTTGGTGGTCATACGTTGATTTTAATGTGTAAGAGAAATATAGATAAAGATATAAATAGATACAAACAGGTGCATGCACACATTTATAGAATAATAAACTCACAATTTCTCAAACATTAGAATTGTGCCTGAAGAAATGTACACATCCCTACTGATTGGTCTCATTTATATTCAAGAACTCAAAATCTCAGATGGGAAGATAACATTGCCCAGTAAGGTTAATATGCTAGCCTACTGTTTGCTTTCCTATTGCCAAATTTCTTCTCCTACCTGAAACCTCCACTATTGCATCCCTTCCCCTTTCTCACAGCAAACTCATGACTGTGCTTCACCTGTCACTTAGAAAATATTCAGAGTTAGATGGAAAGTCCATTGCCTTCATCCACCAAAGCTATCAACTTACTGACATCTTTACCCATATGCCTTCCTTTTATAATAGATGACATGTCCCTCTTTCTATTAAAGGCTGACATCTCTTCTTGTGCTATGGATATGACTCCTTCCTCCCCATCCTAAAAAATTATGTTTAAATATTTTCATAACGATCTACAGTAAGGATACTATACAATTGATTCAATTCTCAATTCGCAGGTTATTTACAAACTTTACCACTATAAACAGCACAGCAATAAACATTCATATACATATGAATATATATTCTTGTTTAGTGGTACTTTTATATGATAAGTTTCCAAATGTAGGATTTATGGGTTGAAAAGCGTTTTTATTTTCAGTTTTGATAGGTATCTGTACATCACTTTCCCAATCAGTTGGTTTTAGCTACTCTAGGGCCTGTGCCTTTCCATGTGAATTTAATTTAATTTATTTTCTTTTATTTAAAAAACTTTAATAACACATTTTATTTAGCCCAATATATCCAAAATATTATGATTGCAACATGTAATCAATATAAAAATATTATTATTTTTTAGATAATGCATTCTCTTATTGGTGCCACTGAAGGTTTAAAACAATATTTTTATTGTGGTAAAATACATATGACACAAAATTTACCATTTTAACCTTTTTTTGTGTGTGTGGTATGCGGGCCTCTCACTGTTGTGGCCTCTCCCGTTGCGGAGCACAGGCTCCAGGCGCGCAGGCTCAGCGGCCATGGCTCACGGGCCCAGCCGCTCGGCAGCATGTGGGATCTTCCCGGACCGGGGCACGAACCCACGTCCCCTGCATCGGCAGGCGGACTCTCAACCACTGTGCCACCAGGGAAGCCCGAATCATTTTTAATTGAAGCATAGTTGATGTACAATATTATGTAAGTCAGAGGTGTACAATAGAGTGATTCACAATTTGTAACAGTTATATTCCAAAGTTAAACAATGTTTTAGCATGTACCTGAACCTCATTCCCTTTTGTGGCTGAGTATATATATATATATATATATACACACACACACACACACACATATATATATTCCATTGAATGTATGTGCCACAATTTGTTTGTCCAGTCATCTGTTGATGGACACTGTTCTTGTTTCCAGCTTTTGAATATTGTGAATAATCCTGCAATGATAATTGACATACAAATCTATGTTTGTGTCTGACTTTTTATCCTCGAGTATATAAACCTAAGAGCAGAATAGTTTGGCCACATGGCTTAACTTTTTGAATAACCACAACACTGTCTTACACAGCACCTGCACCATTTTACATGCCCAACAGCAATGTGAGTGTCCCAAATTCTCCACATCCTTGCCAACACTTGCTTGTTTTTTCTTACTATAGCCGTCCTAGTAGGTATTAAGTGGTTTCAAATTGTGGTTTTGATTTGCATTTCCCTAACGAATAATGATATTGAGTACCTTTTCATATGCTTACCAATGATTTGCATAGCTTCTTTGGAGAAATGCCTATTAAAGTTAACTTAAAAAATTATATTCCATTTATAGTTATTATAAAATATTGGCTGTATTCCCTGTATTGTACAATATACCTTTGTAGCTTATTTTACACATAATTGTTTCTACCCCTTAATCCCCCATCCCTATATTGCCCCTCCCCATTCCTTCTTCCCAGTGGTAACCACTAGTCTGTTCTCTCTACCTGTGAGTCTATTTATTTTTCGTTATTTTTACTAGTTTATTTTTTAGATTCTACATATAAATGATATCACACAGTGTCTTTCTCTGCCTGACTTATTTTATTAAGCATAATACCCTCTAAGTCTACCCATATTTTTGCAAATGGTAAAATTTCATTCTTTCTTCTGGTTATTATTCCATTGTATATATATACAGCATCTTCTTAATCCATTTTTCTGTTGATAGACACTTTGGTGGCTTCCATGTCTTAGCTATTGTAAATAATGTTGCTATGAACATTTGGGTGCATGTATCTTTTCAAATTAGTGTTTTCACTGTCTTTGAATATATACTCAAGAGTGGAATTTCTGAATCATATGGTAGTTCTATTTTTAATTTTCTAAGGAATATCTGTAATGTTTTCCATAGAGGGTACACCAATTTACAATCCCACCAACAGTATATGAGGGTTTCCTTTTCTCCACATCCTCGCCAACATTTGTTATTGTGTTCTTTTTGATAATAGCCATTTTGAGAGGTGTGAGGTGCTGTATCATTAATTTTGATTTGCATTTCACTGATGATTAGTGATGTGGAGCATCTTTTCATGTGCCAGCTGGTCATCTATATGTCCTCTTTGGAAAAATGTCTATTCAGGATTCTGCCCATTTTTAAATTAGGTTGTTTGTTTTTTTTTTAATATTGAGTTACATTAGCTGTTTATATATTGATATTTTGGATATTTATTCCTTATTGGTCATATCATTTGCAAATATTTTCTCCCATTTATTAGATTGTCTTTTTGTTTTGTTTATGGTTTCCTTTGCTGTGTAAAAGCTTTTAAGTTTAATTAGGTCCCATTTGTTTATTTTCTTCTTTTTTCAAGGATGTTGGTTTTATTATATTTATTTTTTTAACATCTTTATTGGAGTATAATTGCTTTACAATGATGTGTTAGTTTCTGCTTTATAACAAAGTGAATCAGGGATACATATACATATACCCCCATATCTCTTCCCTCTTGTGTCTCCCTCCCTCCTACCCTCCGTATCCCACCCCTCTAGGTGGTCACAAACACCAAACTGATCTCCCTGTGCTATGCGGCTGCTTCTCACTAGCTCTCTCTTTTACATTTGGTAGTGTATATATATCCATGACGCTCTCTCACTTTGTCCCAGCTTACCATTCCCCCTCCGTGTATCCTTAAGTCCATTCTCTAATAGGTCTGCGTCTTTATTACCGACTTGCCCCTAGGTTCTTCATGACCATTTTGTTTGTTTGTTTTTTAGATTCCATATAAATGTGTTAGCATTTGTTTTTCTCTTTCTGACTTACTTCACTCTGTATGACAGACTCTAGGTCCATCCACCTCACTACAAATAACTCAATTTCATTTCTTTTTATGGCTGAGTAATATTCCATTGTATATATGTGCCACATCTTCTTTATCAATTCATCTGTCGATGGACACTTAGGTTGCTTCCATGTCCTGGCTATTGTAAATAGAGTTGCAATGAACATTGTGGTACATGACTCTTTATGAATTATGGTTTTCTCAGGGTATATGCCCAGTAGTGGGATTGCTGGGTCGTATGGTGGTTCTATTTTTAGTATTTTAAGGAACCTCCATACTGTTCTCCATAGTGGCTGTATCAATCAATTTACATTCCCACCAACAGTGCAAGACGGTTCCCTTTTCTCCACACCCTCTCCAGCATTTATTGTTTGTAGATTTTTTGATGATGGCCTTTCTGACTGGTGTGAGATGATATCTCATTGTAGTTTTGAATTGCATTTCTCTAATGATTAATGATGTTGAGCATTCTTTCATGTGTTTGTTGCAATCTGTATACCTTCTTTGGAGAAATGTCTATTTAGGTCTTCTGCCCAATTTTGGATTGGGTTGTTTGTTTTTTTGATATTGAGCTGCATGAGCTGCTTGTATATTCTAGGGAGTAATCCTTTGTCAATTGCTTCATTTCAAAATATTTTCTCCCATTCTGAGGGTTGTCTTTTGGTCTTCTTTATGGTTTCCTTTGCTGGGCAAAAGCTTTGAAGTTTCATTAGGTCCCATTTGTTTATTTTTGTTTTTATTTCCATTTCTGTAGGATGTGGGTCCAAAAGGATCTTGCTGTGATTTTTGTCATAGAGTGTTCTGCCTATGTTTTCCTCCAAGAGTTTGATAGTGTCTGGCTTTACATTTAGGTCTTTAATCTATTTTGAGTTTATTTTTGTGTATGGTGTTAAGGAGTGTTCTAATTTCATTCTTTTACATGTAGCTGTCCAGTTTTCTCAGTACCACTTATTGAAGAGGCTGTCTTTTCTCCACTGTATATTCTTGCCTCCTGCATCAAAGATAAGGTGACCATATGTGCGTGGGTTTATCTCTGGGCCTTCTATCCTTTTCCATTGATCTATATTTCTATTTTTGTGTCAGTACCATACTGTCTTCATTACTGTAGCTTTGTAGTATACTTGCAAGTCAGGGAGCCTGATTCCTCCAGCTCCGTTTTTCTTTCTCAAGATTGCTTTGGTTATTTGGGGACTTTCGTGTTTCCATAGAATTGTGAAATTTTTGTTTTAGTACTGTGAAAAATGCTAGTGGTAGTTTGATAGGGATTCCATTGAATCTGTAGATTGCTTCGGGAGTATAGTCATTTTCACAATGTTAACACTTCCACCCCAAGATCATGGTATATATCTCCATCCATATATTTGTATCATCTTTAATTTCTTTCATCAGTGTCTTATAATTTTCTGTATACAGGTCTTTTGTCTACTTAGGTAGGTTTATTCCTAGATATGTTATTCTTTTTGTTGCAATGGTAAATGGGAGTGTTTTCTTAATTTCACTTTCAGATTTTCATCATTAGTGTATAGGAATGCCAGGGATTTCTGTGCATTAATTTTGCATCCTGCTACTTCACCAAATTAATTGATTAGCTCTAGTAGTTTTCTGGTAGCATCTCTAGGATTCTCTATGTAGAGTACTATGTCATCTGCAAACAGTGAGAGCTTTACTTCTTTTCCAATTTGGATTCCATTTATTTCTTTTTCTTATCTGATTGCTGTAGCTAAAACTTCCAAAACTATGTTGAATAATAGTGGTGAGAGTGGGCAACCTTGTCTTGTTCCTGATCTTGGTGGAAATAGTTTCAGTTTTTCACCATTGAGGATGATGTTGGCTGTGGGTTTGTCTTATATGGCCTTTATTATGTTGAGGAAAGTTCCCTCTGTTCCTACTTTCTGCAGGGTTTTTATCATAAATAGATGTTGAATTTTGGCGAAAGCTTTCTCTGCATTGATTGAGATGATCATATGGTTTTTCTTCTTCAGTTTGTTAATATGGTGTATCACGTTGATTGATTTGCATATATTGAAGAATCCTTGCATTCCTGGGATAAACTCCGCTTGATCATTGTGTATGATCCTTTTAATGTGCTGTTGCATTCTGTTTGCTAGTATTTTGTTGAGGATATTTTCTTCTATGTTCATCAGTGATATTGGCCTGTAGTTTTCTTTCTTTGTCACATCTTTGTCTGGTTTTGTTATCACGGTGATGGTGGCCTTGTAGCATGAGTTTGGGAGTGTTCCTTCCTCTGATATTGTTTGGAAGAGTTTGAGAAGGATGGGTGTTAGCTCTCCTCTAAATGTTTGATAGAATTCGCCTGTGAAGCCATCTGGTCCTGGGCTTTTGTTTGTTGGAAGATTTTTAATCACAGTTTCAATTTCAGTGCTTGTGATTGGTCTATTCATATTTTCTATTTCTTCCTGATTCAGTCTTGGCAGGTTGTGCATTTCTAAGAATTTGTCCATTTCTTCCAGGTTGTCCATTTTATTGGCATAGAGTTGCTTGTAGTAATCTCTCATGATCTTTTGTATTTCTGCAGTGTCAGTTGTTACTTCTCCTTTTTCATTTCTAATTCTATTCATTTGAGTCTTCTCCCTTTTTTTCTTGATGAATCTGGTTAATGGTTTAGCAATTTTGTTTACCATCTCAAACATCCAGTTTTTAGTTTTATTGATCTTTGCTATCGTTTCCTTCATTTCTTTTTCATTTATTTCTGATCTGATTTTTATGATTTCTTTCCTTCTGCTAACTTTGGTGGGTTTTTGTTCTTCTTTCTCTAATTGCTTTAGGTGCAAAGTTAGGTTGTTCTTTTGAGATGTTTGTTTCTTAAGGTAAGATTTTATTGCTATAAACTTCCCTCTAAGAACTGCTTTTGCTGCATCCTATAGTTTTGGGGCCATTGTGTTTTCATTGTTATTTGTTTCTAGGTATTTTTTAATTTCCCCTTTGATTTCTTCAGTGATCTCTTGGTTATTAAGTTGTGTTTTCATTTTTTACAGATATTTTCCTGTAATTGATATCTAATGTCATAGCAGCGTGGTCAGAAAAGATAGTTGATACAGTTTCAATTTTGCTAAATTTACCAAGGCTTGATTTGTGACCCAAGATATGATCTGTTCTGGAGAATGTTCCATGAGCACTTGAGAAGAAAGTGTATTCTGTTGTTTTTGGATGGAATGTCCTATAAGTATCAATTAAGTCCATCTTGTTTAATGTATCATTTAAAGCTTGTGTTTCCTTATTTATTTTCATTTTGGATGATCTGTCCATTGGTGAAACTGGGGTGTTAAATTCCCCTACTATGATTGTGTTACTGTCAATTTCCCCTCTTATGGCTGTTCGTATTTGCCTTATGTATTGAGGTGCTCCTATGTTGGGATCTTAAATATTTACAGTTGTTATATCTTCTTCTTGGATTGATCCCTTGATCATTATATTGTGTCCTTCTTTGTCTCTTGTAATAGTCTTTATTTTAAAGTCTATTTTGTCTGATATGAGAATTGCTACTCCAGCTTTCGTTTGATTTCCATTTTCATGGAGTATCTTTTTCCATCCCCTCACTTTCAGTCTGTATGTTTCCTTCAGTCTGAAGTGGGTATCTTGTAGACAGCATATATACAGGTCTTGTTTTTATATCCATTGAGCCAGTCTATATCTTTTGGTTGGAGCATTTAATCCATTTACATTTAAGGTAATTATTGATATGTGTGTTCCTATTACCATATTCTTAATTGTTTTGGGTTTGTTATTGTAGGTCTTTTCCTTCTGTTGTTTTTCCTGCCTAGAGAAGTTCCTTTAGCATTTTTTGTAAAGCTGGTTTGGTGGTGCTGAATTCTCTTAGGTTTTGCTTCTCTGTAAAAGTTTTAATTTCTCTGTCGAATCTGAATGAGATCATTGCTGGGTAGAGTAATATTGGTTGTAGTTTTTTTTTTCCCTTTCATCACTTTAAAGTTGTCCTGCCAATCCCTTCTGGCTTGCGGCGTTTCTGCTTAGAAATCAGCTGTTAACCTTATGGGGATTCCCTTCTGTGTTATTTGTTGTTTTTCCCTTGCTGCTTTTAATATTTTTTCTTTGTATTAATTTTTGATAGTTTGATTAATATGTGTCTTGGCATGTTTCTCCTTGGACTTATCCTGTACGGGACTCTCTGTGCTTCCTGGAATTAGTTGTCTATTTCCTTTCCCATATTAGGGAAATTTTCATCTATAATCTCTTCAAATATTTTCTCAGTCCCTTTCTTTTTCTCTTCTTCTTCTGGGACCCCTATAATTTGAATATTGGTGTTTTTAGTGTTGTCCCAGAAGTCTCTGAGACTGTCCTCAATTCTCTTTTTTTTTTTTTTGCTGTACGTGGGCCTCTCACTATTACGGCCTCTCCCGTTGCAGAGCATAGGCTCCAGACACGCAGGCTTAGTGGCCATGGCTAACAGGCCCAGCTGCTCTGCGGCATGTGGGATCTTCCTGGACTGGGGCATGAACCCATGTTCCCTGCATCGGCAGGTGGACTCTCAACCACTGCGCCACCAGGGAAGCCCTGTCCTCAATTCTTTTCATTCTTTTTTTCTTTATTCAGCTCTGTGGCAGTTATTTCCACTCTTTTGTCTTCCAGTTCACTTATCTGTTCTTCTGTCTCAGTTATCTGCTATTGTTCCCTTCTAGAGAAATTTTAATTTCATTTATTGTGTTGTATCAGTGTTTGTTTGCTCTTTAGTTCTTCTATGTCCTTTTTAAACGTTTCTTATATTTTCTCTCTTCTATTTCCAAGATTTTGGATCATCTTTACTCTCATTACTCTGAATTGTTTTTCAGGTAGACTGCCTATTTCTTCTTCATTTGTTTGGTCTGGTAGGTTTTTACTTTGCTCCTTCATTTGCTGTGTATTCCTCTGTCTTCTCATTTTGTTTAACTTACTGCATTTGTGGTCTCCTTTTCACAGGCTGAAGGTTCGTAATTCCCATTGTTTTTGGTGTCTGCCCCCAATGAGTAAGGTTGGTTCAGTGGGTTGCGTAGGTTTCCTGGTAGAGGACACTGATTCCTGTGTTCTGGTGAATGAGGCTGGATCTTGACTTTCTGGTGGGCTGGACCACGTCTGGTAGTGTGTTTTTGAGTGTCTGTGACCTTATTACAATTTTAGGGATCCTCTCTGCTAATGGTTGGGGTTGTGTTTCTCTCTTGCTAGTTGTTTGGCATGGGGTGTCTAGCACTGTAGCTTGCTGGTCGTTGTGTAGCTTGGTCTTAGTGTTGAGTTGGAGATCTCTGGGAGAGCTTTCACCATTTGATATTACATGGGGGCGGGAGGTGTCTGTTGGACCAATGTTCTGAACTCCGCTCTGCCACCTAAAAGGCTCAGGCCTGACACCTGGCCGAAGCACCAAGACCCTCTTAGCCACATGGCTTAGAATAAAAGGGAGGGGGTAAAAGAACAAAAGAAAAGAAAGAAAGAAAAATAAAATAAAATATAATAATTAAAATAAAAAATAAAAGAAATTATTAAAAATTTTAAAAAATTGAAAGTAATGAAAGAAAGAATAAAAGAAAGAAAGAAAGGAAGGAAGAAAGAAAGAAAGAAGAGAGTAACCAAACCAATAAAGAAATCCACCAATGATAACAAGCACTATAAACTATACTAAAAAAAAAAAAAGAAAACAGACAGCTTGAACCCTAGCACAAATGGTACAAGCAAAGCTATACAGACAAAATCACACGAAGAAGCATACACATACACACTTACAAAAGGTCAAAAAGGAAAAATATATATATATATATATAAGGGAAGTGAGCAACCAAATCAATAAACAAATATACCAATGATAATAAGCTCTAAGTACTAATCTAAATAAACGTAAACCAGAAACAAATTAGATGCAGAAAGCAAACCCCAAGTCTATATTGCTCCCAAAGTCCACCACCTCAATTTTGGGATGATTTGTTTTCTATTCAGGTGTTCCACAGATGCAGGGTCCATCAAGTTGATTGTGGAGATTTAATCCACTGCTCCTGAGGCTGCAGGGAGAAATTTCCCTTCCTCTTCTTTGTTCACACAGCTCCTGAGGTTCAGCTTTGGATTTGGCCCCACCTTTTTGTGGTCGCCTGAGTGTTTCTGTTCCCTGCCCAGACAGGACGGGGTTAAAGTAGCAGCTGATTCGGGAGCTCTGGCTCACTCGGGCCGGGGGGAGGGAGGGGTACAGAATGTGGGGTGAGCTTGCAGAGGCAGAGGCCAGTGTGATGTTGCAACAGCCTGAGGAGCGCCGTGTGTTCTCCCGGGAAAGTTGTCCCTGGATCATGGGACCCTGGCAGTGGCAGGCTTCTTAGGCTTTCAGGAGGGAAGGTGTGGATAGTGACCTGTGCTTTCACACAGGCTTCTTGGTGGCTTCAACAACAGCCTTAGCATTTCATGCCAGTCTCTGGTGTCTGTGCTGATAGCTGCAGTTCGTGCCCATCTCTGGAGCTCATGTAGGCAGTGCTCTGAATCCCCTCTCCTCACATACCCCTAAACAATTTTCTCTTACCTCTTAGGCAGTTCCAGACATTTTCTCGGACTCCTCCCCAGCTATCTGTGGCTCACTAGCCCCTTTCAGGCTGTGTTCACGCAGCCAACCCCAGTCCTATCCCTGGAGTCTAACCTCCGAGGCCCGAGCCTCAGCTCCCAGCCCCCACCAGACCCAGCACTTGAGTAGACAAGCCTCTCAGGCTCGTGAGTGAGTGTTGGTCAGCACCGATACTCTGTGCAGGAATCTCTCCGCTTTGCCCTCTTCACCCCCATTGCTGCTCTCCACTCTGTGGCTCCGAAGCTTCCCTGCTGCCCATCCCCCATCTCCGTCAGTGAAGGGGCTTCCTCATGTGTGGAAACCTTTCCTCCTTCACAGCTCCCTCCCAGAGGTGCAGGCCCCATCCCTATTCTTTGTCTCTGTTTTTTCTTTTTTCTTTTGCCCTATCCAAGTACGTGGGGAGTTTCTTGCCTTTTGGGAGGTCTGAGGTCTTCTGCCACCATTCAATAGGTGTTCTGTAGGAGTTGTTCCACGTGTAGATGTATTTGTGGGGAGGAAAGTGATCTCCACGTCTTACTCCTCTGCCATCTTGAAGGTCTCACACTATGTATTTATATTTAATGTAACTATTGACTATTTTGTGTTAGGTCTGCCATTTTATCATTTATTTCTCTTTCTTTTTTTCTCACTCCCCTTATTCTATTTTCTTTCTTTACTTTGGGTTATTGGAATATTTAAATGATTCAATTTTATTTTATTTATAGTGTTATTGAATGGACATCATTTTGTACAATTTTCAGTGGCTTTTCTAAGAATTAAAATATATGTACATAATTTATCTCAGCCTACTATTATCTGTGTTTAACCACTTTGAGTGATGTATTGAAAGTTTTCTTCCATTTAGATCCTTCTATCCTCTCCATTTAAAAATTTTAATTATCTCATATATTTCCTCTACATTCATTGATCCCCATAACAATATTATTTTAATTTTTGCTTCAACCCTCAAATATGATTTAAGAAATTCACGAGGAGAAGAATAGTCTATTATGCTTACTCTATTTTTACCCATTTTGCTGTTCTTCTTACTTTTCTGAAGGTCTACTTTTTCTCCTTTTTTAATTTTCTTTTGCTTAAGAACAATAATTTAGTTATTATTTAAGAATAGGTTGACTAATGGCGAATTCTCTGTTTCCCTCCATATGATAATGTCATAATTTCTCCTTAATTTTGGAAGAATAGCTTTACCAGCTATACAGTTCATGGTTGGCAATAATTTCTTTCAGGAATTGCAAGATGTTCCACTTCCTTCTGGCCTCAATAGAAATTCACTGTTATTCATTTTTCCCCTCTAGGTAATGTATAGTTTCTCTCTACCAGCTTTTAAGATGTTTTCTCTTGGTATTTATTTTTCAGAAGTTTATGATGTGTCATTCCATGGGTTTCTTTTTATTTATCTCTTTTGAGGGTTCACTTAGCCATTTTAGTCTGTAGGTTGCCTTATTAGGAATTTTTTTTGAATGCTTTTTCAGACTTACCCACTTTCCCCCCCTCCTCATCTGAGACTTTGATGATATACATGTTCGACCTTTTGTTAATGTCTCACAGAGCAATGAGGACTTGTTCATTTTTTTTTTCAGTCAACTTTCTCTGTTTTTCAGATTGAGTAATTCTATTGCTCTGTACTTAGGTTTACTGATTCTATCTTCTATCACTGTCATTCTACTATCAAGCCAATCAGCAAATTTTTCTTTTGTTTATTCTATTCATCAATTCCAGAATTTACAGTCGGTCCTTTGTTATAACTTTTATTTTTATATGGTACTTTCTAATTTTTCATTTGTTTCAAGAAAATTTGTAATTTATTATTGAAACTTTTTTGTGATGACTCCATTAAAAACCTTGTTCAGAACAGTTGGAACCTCATGTATTGCTGGTGTAAATGCAAATGTATGCAACCACTACAGGAAACATTTTGGAAGTTTATCAAAAAGTGAAATATAAAATTACTGTGTGATCCACCAATTCCACTCTTATATATACACTGAAAAGTAATGGAAGGATACATTTAAACAAAACTTGTCACATAGCAGCATAGTACAAAAGTGGAAACAACCCAAATATCCACTAACTGATGAATAGATCAAAAAATGTTAGCATATCCTTGCAATGGAATATTATTCATCAATAAAAGAAATAAAATACTAATACACACTACAATATGAATGACACTTGTAGGCATGCTAAGTGAAAGGAGGCAATTACAAAGTGTGATATATTATATAATTTCATTTATATGAACCATCCATAATAGGCAAATTTATAAAGAAAGAAAATTGATTCTTGGTTTCTTATGTCTGGGGCTTGAATGGGGATGATGGTTGACTTCTCATGGATATGGGTTTCTTTTAGGGATGTGTGAAATTTTCTAAAATTAGATTTTGTTGTTATAAAGCAGAAACTAACACACCATTGTAAAGAAATTATACTCTGATAAAGATGTTAAAAAATTTAAAAATAAAATAAAATAAAATTAGATTGTGCTTATGGTTGCACAACCCTATGGATATACTAATGAACACTGAACTGCCTACTTTAAATGGGTGAATTGTATGTTATGTGAATTATATCTCAATAAATCTGTCTATAAAGATCCTTCTCAGATCATTCCAATATCTGATTGATATTGCTATTGGTATGAGTTGATTATCTTTTCTCATTCAAGTTGTTACTTAGTTTTCTAAGGCTGCCATAATAAAGAACCACAAATTGGGTAGCTTAAACAACAGAAATTGATTGTCTCAGAGTTCTGTTGTCTAGATATCCAACATTAAGTTACTGGCAGGGTTGGTTTCTTCTGAGTACTGTGAGAAAGAATCTGTTCCATGCCTCTCACCTAGCTTCAGGTGGTTTAGTATATAGTTCTGGTCTTCTTTTGTGGGCTGTAGTTTTCTGACCCTTTGCAATGATATTGTAGTCTACCTCATTCTTCTGATTCTGCTTTATCTCCTGCTGTATCCATGCTAGTGCCACCTGTGAGTATGAAAGCTTTTTCCTCTGGGCCACTGGTGCCATTAGGGGAGGAATAGAGGATACCAACCCATTGGAGAGAAAGCACTTTTGTTGGACAATTTTTCAGCCACTCAATGTGAGTGAGCTCCCCACTCTATCTCTACTAGTAGCACCAGGTAATGGAAGCACCTATCTATACAACTTTCTTCCACTGAGTGGAGGATCAAGAGTCACAGGATCTGGGTAAGCAGAGGTTCAGGAGACCATCTACCTGATGCACCTCTACCACTGGGCAGAGAACCAGGAATCAGTGGACCAGGTTGCCCTCTGCTATTATGTGAAACTCTGGGAGAAATTTGGCTTTAATTTTTTTCTGCCACTTCACTGAAGACCAGGAGATGCTGGACCTGGGTGGTCCTCTGTCACACTGGATGGAGGGTTGGGAGACACCAAGCCTATTGACACCCTTGGTGATAACAGAGGGACCTGTCCACTGCTGATGTGTTTGACACATTAGTTAGCTGGCTTGCCTGGTTGCTCTGTTGCTGCTGATTCAAGAATATTCATCCATTACTGCAAGTGGACATAGTTGGAGAAAGGTATGGTTTTCACTGCCACAGGTAGATTGTCTTACTGCTACTGACCAATAAATTGGTTGTACCCTCTTCCTGTTCTTCTGGCACTGCTTCTTTTTTTTTAATTAATTAATTTATTTATTTATTTTGCTTTATAACAAATTTAATCAGTTATACATATACATATGTTCCCATATCCCCTCCCTTTTGCGTCTCCCTCCCACCCTCCCTATCCCACCCCTCCAGGCGGTCACAAAGCACCGAGCTGATCTCCCTGTGCTATGCGGCTGCTTCCCACTAGCTATCTACCTTACGTTTGGTAGTGTATATATGTCCACGCCGCTCTTTCACTTTGTCACAGCTTACCCCTCCCCCTCCCCATATCCTGGCACTGCTTCTGAGTGCAGACTGGGTTGGATGTATTGACCCCGTGGGCTCTTCTAATGCTGCTACTGTGGGCAGATCCAGCTGTCTATAATGGTTTTAATATATGCCTCTTCTAATATATACAAAAAACTCATCTGTGAGACTTGTGTTCCTGGCCAAAGTGGAGTACTAGTGACCAGATTTACCTTCCTTCCTGAAACAACTTTTTAAAAACAGACAAAATATATGAAACTATCGTTTAAAAAATCATGCAGTGAAATACAGTGATACCTGAGAATCATGAAGGAAACAAATTGATCTTTATAATTGTCTCAGCTTATTTCCCTGGGAGTTTCCAAGTCTCAGTGTAGTAACGAGAAATCCAGGTGTGCCTTAGGGACTATCAGAGTTGAAGAAATGAAGCTGAGAGTCAGGGGAAACCTAAGGTAAATAGAGTTTGCAGGACAGAGTAAAGAAGGCAAGACAGCTATGTGCACAGAGAGAGAATAATAGAGAGCAACAGAGAGTTCCACTCAAGTATGCAGTAGAGTGCTGATCAAGGCTTGCATGTGAAGAAAGTACCTAAAAGCAGGAAAAGAACCACATGATAGGGCTTCCCTGATGGCGCAGTGGTTGAGAGTCCGCCTGCCAATGCAGGGGACACGGGTTTGTGCCCCGGTCCAGGAAGATCCCACATGCCGCGGAGCGGCTGGGCCCATGAGCCATGGCCGCTGAGCCTGCGTGTCTGGAGCCTGTGCTCTGCAACAGGAGAGGCACAGCAGTGAGAGGCCCGCGTACCACAAAAAAAAAAAAAAAAAAAAAAGAACCACATGATAAAATCTAAGAGAAGAGTACTCACTCAGAAATAGGGCCTCTTCCAATCATCTAGTGGGAAAACCTTATAAGTCCTGGGATAGTAGGTAAAGTACTCAGAAGGGTCTTGTCTCAGTAGTGGGGAATAATTATCCCTAGACTAAAGGGGATAACCCAGGGGACACGGGTTCAATCCCTGGTCCGGGAGGATCCCACATGCCACAGAGCAACTAAGCCCATGTGCCACAATTACTGAGCCTGCGCTCTAGAGCTGGTGAGCCACGACTACTGAAGTGCCTACAGCCCCTGCTCTATAAGAGAAGCCACCGCAATAAGGGGCCTGCACACCACAACGAAGAGTAGCCCCCACTTGCCACAACTAGAGAAAGCCCATGCACAGCAACAAAGACCTAACACAGCCAAAAATAAATAAATAAATACAAATTAAAATTTTAAAATAAAAGGGCAGACTACTGACCTGAGAAAAACACGACTAGATAATTACATACCTAGAATAGATGTCACTGAATGCTATATAAGCTATAGGAAGATTAAACTAGAAATATTTAGCCAACTGCTAAAGGCTAATTGTGAATTAGCATGAGAGCATGAAGCCCCTGGGGGACCTCAAGCATAAGTGGGTTCTCACCCCTTTTCAGGCTTTTTTTCTCCCAGAAACCCCACAGATAAGATGGAAGAGGATCCTAAGAAAACTCTCCCATGTTTCTGGCTGGAGGGCAAAAAAGCAACAGCTTCTGCCAAAATCAACCTAGACCAACATCCTCCTCCCCTCCATCTGCATTACAGAGCAAATACTTTATCTTCAGGGTAGTGCACTAGTGGAAACCCATTCCATATTGAGTGAGGGGAATGGAGACCACCACCAAAATTGCACCCATATTTGTCTCCCTAGAGGCTTCTACATTTGGAGAAGGGATAGGGGTACCTGTGAATAACATAACTCAAAACCCAGGTTCAAAATACTTGCCTAAAACTGAGACTTATAAAGAATATCAGAGAATGGCCCTTTCGCCCACCTTCTTCTCACCAGGTTAACAAACCTTGAGTAAACATTATAGTGGAGTACAGCTGGAAGAATGGCAAGAGACAGATTATGAGGAGCAAAACAAAACAAAAAGATCTAAAGCCAAGAAGAGAGACAAAAACAAGGTATCACTAGAGGATTCTGAAATCTCTGGTGCCCTTAGCAACAGCAAAATTCGACTCTGATAACCATAGCAACAAATTCCAACTCTGGTAACCATAGCAACTAAGCAAATTTCAAACCTAGTCCAATTCCTGACTAGATCAACACAAACGTCCACATTAAAGGCCCAGCAGAAGGAAAAGCATACTAATCTTGAAGTATAAAAAATTTATCTCAGTATCTACTATTCTATACATGTTCCTCTTTCCACAAGAAAAATTGTGGCATAACAAAAAGCATGAAAAAACACATATTAAAGAGACAGAGAAATCATCTGAAACAGACTCAGGTATGACATGGCTGTTAGAATGATAAGAAAAGAAATTTAAAACAACTATGGTGAATATATTTTTGTTTCTGTTTTTTTCTTTCTCTGTGATCTTTATTTAAAGTTTGTCTCTTATTTTTTGTTTTATTAATCCAGTCTTAAATCTTTTTAATTGAGATATAATTGCTTTATAACATTATACTACTTTCAGGTGTACAACTTAATGATTTGATATTTGTACATATTGCAAAATGATTACCACAGTAAGTCTAGTAAACATCTATTGCCACACATAGTTATAGATATTTTTCTTGTGACGAGAACTTTTAAGATTTACTCTCTTAGCAACTTTCAAATATACAATACAGTGTTATTAACTATAGTCACCAAGCTGTACATTACATCTCCATGACCTAGTTTTCTAAATTAATTTTTATTGGAGTATGGTTGCTTTACAATGCTGTGTGCCTCCACTGCACAACAAAATGTATCAGCCATACACATACAGATATCCCCTCCCTTTTGGACTTCCCTCCCACTTAGGTTACCACAGTGCACTAGGTGAATTCCCTGTGCTATACAGCATGTTCCCATCAGTTGTCCATTTTATACATAGTATCAATAATGTATATGTGTCAATCCCAGCCTCCCAATTCCTCTCACCCCACCCCTTTCCCCCTTGGTATCCATACATTTGTTCTCTATGTCTGTGTCTCTATTTCTGCTTTGCAACTAAGATCATCTTTACCATTTTTCTAGATTCCACATATATGTGTTATTATATGATACTTGCTTTTCTCTTTCTGAATTACTTCACTCTGTATGACACTGTCTAGGTCCATCCATGTCTCTACAAATGACCCAATTTCGTTCCTTTTTATGGCCGAGTAATATTCCGTTGTATATATGTACCACATCTTCTTTAAACATTCCTCTGTCGATGGATATGATTAACATGTTTAAACACTGTTTCTCAAAGGGGGGAAACTTTGCTCACAGGGAAGATTTGGTAACGTCTAGAGATATTTATCATTGCCATAATATGTGCTGCTAGCATCTAGTGGGTAGAAGCTTTCTATAGTCTTTTGATTAGGTCTCAGTCTATTAGTGAGCCTATGCTTCCAGAATGTGAACTTCACAAGTGTTTCTCAAAAATTTCTCCCCCCATTAGGAAGGACAGGATGGCTAGAGTAGACTGGAGCTGTTTATTCCTTCTCCCACATGGAAGGCTAGAGCCATCTGGAGCTGAGTATTTCTCTCCCCCAGGTTAGTTTGGCTCTGATAATACCCAGCAAGTTAGGCTCTAGTTAAACTAGTTTTTCCTTAGGGCATGCCTTGTTAAGAGCAGAGTGCTCCTGTGTATTTCCTTTTCTTCCCCCTGCTGGAATCACAATGGCATATTTCTTTAATATTTACTGTTGAAACCTGGTCGAACTCTTGGAGATAAATCTCACAATATTGTTGGGGAGTCCCCCTATGACTGGGTCCTCCTAGAGTTTTTGACTCTCACATTTGTTTTCACTGAGCCTCCAGCAATTCACCAATTACAGTTCACGTTTTCCCACCTCAGCACTGGTTCCCATGGCAGTTTCTGCTTGTGAGTCTCTGCTCTGGTAAACCACGACTCCCTGTATCTATCTGTTTCTCCAATCTTGCAGGCAGTGGTTTGCCCTCCCTTCTCTTATGGATCGAAGAAGAGTTTAAGTTTTTATATGTTGTTAGGACATAGTGGCAATTTCCAAACTTCTTACGTATAGAACTGGAAACAGAAATCTCTAATTCCATGTCTTTTGATTGGGAGTTTAATTTATTTACATTTAATATAATTACTCCTTGGAAAGCTCTTAGTATTGCCATTTTGTTAGTCTTTTTTCTGTATGTCTTATATCGTTTTTGTTTCCTCCCTTACTGCTTTCATTTGTGTTTAGTTAATTTTTTGTAATGACACATTTTGATTACCTTTCATTTCCTTCTCTGTATATTCTACAGATATTTTCTTTGTGGTTAACATGGAGGTTACATAAAATATCCTAAAATTATAACAATCAATTTTGAACTGATACCAACTTAACTTCAACCACATGCAAAAATTTATTCCTTTACAACACTGCTCACCTTCAGCCACTTTTTGTTATTGATGTTACAAATTATATCTTTATTGTGGACCCATAAACATAGATTTATAGTTTTATACTTTTGTCTTTTAAATACTATAACAGAATTAAAAGTGTAGTTGTGAAAATTGTCAGTAATATAGGATTTTATATTCATTCATATATTTACCTTTTCTGAATAATTTTATGTCTTCATATGACTTTGAGTTATTATCTAATGTCCTTTCCTATCAAATTGGCATCCCTTTATCATTTCACAGAGGGCAGTTCTTGTGGTAATAAAATCCCTCAGCTTTTGTTTCTCTTGGAATGTCTTAATTCTTCATTTTTGAAGGACAGTTTTCCTGAATATAGTATTCTTGGTTGACAGGTTTTTTTGTTCTTTAAACACTTTAAATATACCATCCTACTTCCTCCTGGGCTTCAAGTTTTCTCATGAAAAATCTGTTTATAATTTTATTGAGGTTCCCTTTATGTGATGAGTAACTTTTCTCTTCCTGCTTTCAAAATCCTGTCTTTGTCTCAGTTTTTTGACAATTTGATTATATTGTATTTGTAGGTTCATGTCCTTCCTCAAACTTTGGAAGTATTCTACCATCATTTCTTCAAATAATCTACTTCTTTCACTCCTCTTGCCTTTTTTCTTCTGAGATGTGCACAGTGCTTATATTGGTCGACTTATGGTCTCCATAAATCCCTCAGGATCTGTTCTCTTTTCTTAATTCTTTTTTTTCTTTTTGTTCATTAGACTTGACAATTTCAATTGACTTACTTTCAAGTTTACTCCCTCTTCTACCTGTTCAAGTCTGCTGCCGAACTCTCTAGTGAATTTTTCAATTCAGTTCTTATATTTTGCAGCTCCAGTATTTGTTTCTTCTTATAATTCCTATCTCTTTTAAAATGTTCTCATTTTGTTCATATATAATTTTTCTGATTTCCTTTCATTGTCTATTTGTATTCTCCTCTAGGTCTCTGAGTGTATTTAAGACAGTTGTCTTCGATAATGTATTATAATCATCAAACTTGCTAAGAGACCAGAACTTAATTATTCCAATCACTAGAAAATGGTAAGTATGTAATATAATAGCAGTGCTAATTATTGCTACAATGGCAATCATATTACAATATATAAATGCATCAAATTAACATGCCGTACACCTTAAATGTGCACAATGTTATACTTCAAATATATTTCAATTCAAAAACAGTTGTCTTAAAGTCTTTGTCAAGTAAATCAGAAGCCTCTGAATTTGATGTGTGGTGATATCTCATTCTGGCTTTAACTTACATTTCCCTAATGACTAATGATGCCAAGCATATTGTTCTTATTTATGCTACATATAACTTTGGGAGGCTAGTTATCTCTTCAAATATTTTCCAGGTTTTTTTGGGGTTGCAAATATCTCCCAGTTTATGCCTATCTTCTCATGGTCTTTGCAATACAATTCAAAATTCAGATGTACACTTTATCATTTTTCTCTTTTATCGATCACATGATCATCCTTTTTTCATATCTAAGAGATATTTGCCCAATCCAAAGTGAAACAAATTTTCTGTTTTCTTCTAGATGTTTTATGATTTTAGTTTTCACATTTAGGTCTGTAATCCATGTTGAGTTGTTTTTTATATATGGTAAGAGGTATAGATTGAAATTCCTTTTTGGTTTTTTTGGTATATGGATATCTAGTTATTCCAGAACCATTTCTGGAAGACATAATCCTTTATCCACTGAATTGTGCTTGCACATTTATCAAAAATTAGGGCTTCCCTGGTGGCGCAGTGGTTGCGAGTCCGCCTGCCGATGCAGGGGACGCGGGTTCGTGCCCCGGTCTGGGAAGATCCCACATGCCGCGCAGCGGCTGGGCCCGTGAGCCATGGCCGCTGAGCCTGCGCGTCCGGAGCCTGTGCTCCGCAACGGGAGAGGCCACAACAGTGAGAAGCCCGCGTACCGCAAAAAAAAAAAAAAAAAAAAAAAATTAATTATCTATCATATATATATATATGTGTGTGTGTGTGTGTGTCTATTTATGCTCCATTGATTTGTCTACCTTCATGCTAATACCACAATGACTTTATTACTATAAATGTACAATAAGTTTTGAAATTAGGTAGTTTTAGTCCTCCAAATTTCTTCTTCTAGTTCAAATCTGCTTGGTTATTCTGTATTTTATGCATTTACAAATGAATTATGGAATCAGCCTGTCATTTTCTAGGGAGAGACTACTTGGATGTAATTGGGACTGAGATGACAATATTGAATCTTCTGGCCCAGGAACTTTGTGTATATCTCCATTCATTTTTGCTCTTTTAAAATTTCTCTCAACAAATTTCTGTGTCCTACAAATCAATGTACAGGGTTACTTCTTTTGTCGGATTTACCCCCTAAGTATTCACATTTCTAATACTACTGTTAATGTTAGTGTGTTCAATTATTCCTTGCTGATATATGGAAATTCAGTTGTTTTTATATTGATTTGATATCCTTCAAACTTGATAATTCATTTATTATCCCTTGTTGCCTTTATGCATATTCTGTAGAATTTTCTACATAGACACTTATGGCATTTGTAACTAAGGAGAGTTTTATTTCTTCCTTTCCATTCTGGATGTGTTTTATTTATTTTTATTGTTATATTGCATGAGTTCGCACCACCAGTACAATATTGAATACAAATGGTGAGAGAGAGCATCTTCGTCTAGTTTATATTTTGGGGTGGAAACATTCACCATTAAGTATGATGCTACCTGTAGGTTATTATAGAGGCCACTTGTCAAATTGAGGAAGTTACTTTCTATTCCTAGTCTGTTGAGGGTTTTATCAGAGATGGATATTATCAAATGATTTTTCTTATTCTATTGATCTGTTCTCATATTTCTTAATTTTTAAATGATTAATTACATTAATTTTGTACATTAAACCCATTTTTCATTCTTGCAATAAACTCTGTTTAGTTATCATATATTTATTATTCATTTTGCATATTGTTGGATTCATTCTGCTAAAATTTTATTTAGAATTTTTGTGTCTATGTTCATGACAGATATTGGTCTCAGTTTTCTAGTAATACTATCTGGTTTTGAATATTAGGACAATTTGGGTCTCACAGAATGATTTAGGAAATATATTTTTCCTCTTCAGTTTTTTAGATTTTGGGTTATTTTTGTATCATTTTAAATTAAACGTTTGGTATGATTTACCAGTGATGCCAACTGGGCTAGGAGTTCTTTTGTGGGAAGACTTTTATTTGTACATTCAATATTTTTCTTAGATATAGTGCTATTCAGGTTACCTATTTCTCATTGGGAGATTTGGGTAGTTTATATCTTTCAGGGAAATTGTCCATTTCATCTAAGTTGTTGAATTTATGGGTATAAAGTTGCTTATAATACTCCCTTATTATTGATTTAATATCTGTAGAATCTGCAGTGGTGACATTTCTCCTCCTCTCTCATTTTTTCTAATCAGTCTGCCTGATTTATCAATTTTACTTAGAGATTTATCAATTTTGTTGATCTTCTCAGAGAAACAGTTTTTGTTTCTTTGTTTATTTATCATTTTTGGTTTTTAATTTTATTGTCTTCTGCTCTGATGTTTATTATTTCAATTTTTCTGTATACTTTGCAGTTTATTGGCTCTTTCTTTTCTAGCTTCATAAAGTAGAGGCTGAGACCATTTGATTCAGACCTGTCATCTTTCTAATATAGATGTTTAGTGCCATAAATTTCCCTCTAAGTACTGCCTTAGTGTCCTCCCACAAATTTTGATATGTTTTATTTTTATTTCTTTCAGTTCAAAATACTTTATAGTTTCATTTTTGTTTTATTCTTTGATTCATGTGTTATTTAGAAGTGTTTTATTTACTTTATAAATATTTGGGAATTTTACAGATATCTTTTTGTCATTGATTTCTAATTTAAGTCCATTTAGATCAAAGAAAATACCTTGTATAATTTGAACTTTTTAAAATTTATTGAGACTTGTTTCATGGCCCTGAATATGGTCTTTGTTGGCATATGTTCTGTATGCACTTGAAAAGAATTTTTATTCTGACGTTTTGGGGTTTGTTAGGTTGGTTGATAGTGCTTTTCAAGTCTTCTACATGTTCACTGATATTTTGGATACTTGTTCTATTAATTATTGAAAAAGTGTTATATGACTATCCAATTATAATTCTGACCTTACCTATTTATTCTTGCATCTATATCAGTTTTTGCCTCGTGTATTTTATGGCTGTATTAATAAACACATGAAAGTTTATAATTTTGTCCTCTTGAAGAATTGGCAGCTTATTATGAATTTATTATTTTTGATAATATTCTTTGCTCTAAAATCTACTTTTATGATATTGATACAGCTATTGGTCCCTTTTTATTAGTGTTTGCCTATTATATCTTTTTCAAGTCTTTTAAGTGTTTTGTGTTTTAATTTTTAACCTCTTTGTATTTTATTTATTACTGTGAATTCCTAGTGGGCAGCATATGGCAGTGTCTTGGTTTTTTCATCCAATCTGATGATCTGATTTTATTTTGGATATTTGGAAAATTTACAGCTAATGTGAATGTTGATATGATTGAGCTTTTAATTACAGTCTTAATATTTGTCTTCTAATTGTTCAATGTGTTTATTGGTCACTTTATCTTTTTGCCTTCTTATATATTAATATGTGTTATAATTGTTTTTTATGCATTGCTGCATTTTAACTGTAACTCTTTATTGAATTATGTTGGTGGTTGCTTTGATTCTTATAGTATACATTTGTGATTTATCATAGTCTAACTTCAAGTGATACTATGCCATAATACATTGTATAGGAAACTTACATCATCTTATTTCCTTTTCTTCCACCCTCCACACTATGAACCAGTTTTGTAATGCACTTAAATTTTGCATATGCTATAGACTCCACTGTTGTAATTTTCTGTAAATAGTTTATTGTTTTTATAATAATATGTTATATTTACATAATAAAAAAGTTTATATTTACTCATGTATTTTCCAGTTTCTGTGATTTTCATTCTTTATTTGGATCCAGATTTCTACCTGGTATCATCTTCCTTATACTTGAAGGAATTCATTTCACATTTATTGTAATGGAGACCTGGTGGTGATAAATACTTTGAAGTATTTTATTTCTGAGAAAGTATTTTGCCTTTATTTTTGAAAGGCGATTTCACTGGCAAAATAGTTCTAAATTACTCTTTTATTTTTCTTTCAGTAGCTTGAAGTTGTTACTCCGTTGTCTTCTTTTATTTTTTTATTATTATTTTTTTTTTGCAGTACGCAGGCCTCTCACTGTTGTGGCCTATCCTGTTGCGGAGCACAGGCTCTGGATGCGTATGCTCAGCGGCCATGGCTCACGAGCCTAGCCGCTCCGCAGCATGTGGGATCTTCCTGAACCAGGGCATGAACCTGTGTACCCTGCATCGGCAGGCGGACTCTCAACCACTGCACCACCAGGGAAGCCCACTCCATTGTCTTCTTGCTTGCACATTTTCAACTGAGAAATCTGATGCTATTTATACCTTGATTATTTGGTATGCAATGTATCTTTTTTCTCTCTGGCTACTATTTGATGATTTGCTCTTTATCAATAGTTTTAAGCAATTTCATGATGAATGCCATGACGTAATTTTCTTCATTTTTATTATTCTGAGGGTCACTGAACTTCTTGGATCTGTGAGTTTGTTTGTTTTTAAATCAAATTTCTTCAAATATTTTGCTGCTTCTCTTTCTCTCTCCTTTGGGGTCTTTGAATTCATGTATATTTAGCCATTTAAAGTTGTCAGAGAACTCAATGATGATCTGACCTCTTATCCCAATTTTTTTTTGTCTGTGTGTTTCATTTGGATGTTTTCTATTGCCAATTCACCAAATTCTCTATTTTTTTTCTTCTGCAAAGTCTACTTAAGGAATTTTCAACTCAGGAATTGTAGTTTTATCTCTAGAAAGTCATTTTGGATCTTTCAAAGAGTATTCAACATGTCTCTATTGAACGTGTTCAATATTTCCTCTAAAATTCTGAGTATATGAAATAGAGTTATAATAATCTTTTCAGTATCCTAGTCTGCTAAATTTTTTTTACCATATTTGTCATCTTACAGCCACTTTGATTAATTTTTCTCATTATTTCCCATGTTTTGCATATCTCTTACTTTGAAATTGGATGTCAGCCATTGTAAATTTTCACTTTGTGTTCTGGAATTTTTTAATAAATATTTTCGATATTTATTCTGCAGTGCAGTTAAAATACTTGGAAATAGTTAGACCATTTTGTGCATTGCTTTAAACTTTGTTAGGAGGAACCAGAGCTAGAATTTAGTTCATGGCTAATTTTCACCCACGACTGAGATGAGAACCTTCTTATTACTCTACCCCATGCACTTTGAAACATAAGTTAGTCCACTTTGGCTATTAACAATAGGCAGTTTTCTCTGTCCTGTGTGATTTCTGAGTATTGTTTCCTGTAATAGTTTCAAGTGGTTGTTCTACTCCTTATATTGATCACACACATGCATGCAATGATTAGTACACAATTGAAAACTCAAGTGAAACCTGCTACAGAACTTCAGATTTCTCTGTGTGTGTGTATCTCTCCTCTATGATGCTCTGTCCTGTAAATTCTATCCTCCTTGACCACGGAACCCTTGCTCCATTACCTAAACTGACATAAACAGCAGGCTCTGCTTTGGTTAACAGTCCCTGCGACATTGCCTGGAAACTTTCTCCAGTAACTAAGCTGGGGCAATTGTAGGACTGTTCACATGGGAATGCATACTTTGTGCCTCTTACTCCATATTTACTGGAGCAAATATGACATATATATTTTAATGAAAGCTTTATCAAAATATAATTCACATATGATACAATTTACCCATTTACACTGTACAATTCAAGGTATTTTAGTATATTCACAAAGTTGTACAATGTACACCACAAATGATTTTGAAATATTTCCATGAGGCTGAAAATAAACCCTTTATCTTTTAGCAGTCGCTCCTCATTCTTCCCCTGCCTCCAACCATCCAATCCTAGGTAAGCACTAATTGAATTTCTAGCTCTATAAATGTGTCTATTCTAGACAATTCATGTAAAGTAATTATATGATATGTGTTATTATATTGATATGACTGGTTCTATTTGACATATTGTTTTCAATGTTCATACATATTTTAACATGTCTTATAACTTCATTTGTTTTTATTGCTGAATAATATTTCATTGTGTGGATATACCACAGATTATTTATTCATTCATCAACTGGGTTGTTTCCATTTTAGCTACATGAATGTTTCTACCATGAACATTCACATACACATTTTTGTGTGAGCATAAGTTTTCATTTCTCTTAAGGATATAACTAAAAGTGGAATTGCTAGGTCATATGGCAACTTTATGTTTAACTGTTTGAAGAACTGACAAACTGTTTCCAAAGTGAATACATTTCACATTCTCACCAGCAATGTTCAGGGGTTCCAATACCTGTACATCTTCATCAGCAATTGTCATTGTCCAAATTTCCTATTATAGTCAATGTGAAAGGCTGTAGTGTGTGTGAAGGGGTATCTCATTGTGGTGTTGATTTGGAATTTCCTAATGACTAATGGTTTTGAGAATCTATTCATATGCTTATTTTCAATTTGTATATCTCTTTTTGAGAAATGTCTTTTTGGATTGGTATTTATATTTTTTTGGGTAATTTGTCTCTTTAGTATTGAGTTGTAAGACTTCCTTATATATTCTATATATGTTACATATTAGAAATATGATTTAGAAAAATTTCTCCCATGAATTTCACTTTTTTAAGTATACGGTAAGTCACCTACATACAAATGAGTTCTGTTCCAAGAGCGGATTCCTAAATCCAATTTGTTTGTAAGTCCAACAAAATTAGCCTAGGTACCCACCTAACACAATCGGCTATATGGTACTGTACTGTAATAGGTTTATAATACTTTTCACACAAATAATACATAAAAACAAACAAAAAATAAAGAAAACGTTTAATCTTACAGTACAGTACCTTGACAAGTACAGTAGTACAGTACAACAGCTGGCATACAGGGGCTGGCATCGAGTGAACAGGCAAGAAGAGTTACTGACTGGAGGAGGGAGAGGAGGTGGGAGATGGTAGAGCTGAAGGATCATCAGCAACAGAAGATGGAGGGTAAGCTTCAATTTTGCTCACGCCTGACATTGATGGCACAGGTTCTGGTTCCTTTCTGGATTCAATTCTATCTACCCTCTTGAAAAAACTGATCCAGTGATGTCTGGGTAGTAGCTCTTTTTTTTTTTTTCATCATAGATGACACAGTAGCACTGGATTGCATTCTGAACGGCTGCTGAAACCTTCGTGTATTGTTCTACATTCAGGTCCTCTGCTTCAAAAAGTAACAGTGCCTCCTCAAATAAAGAAAATCCCCTTGCCATGTCTTGCATCTTGAATCTCTTTGGTTCTTCAGTTACTTCCTCTTGTCTCTATTCGTCCTTTCTCTGGGCCTCAAATTCCATCAGGTTTTCATTAGTAAGCTCCTCATGTGGCACAGCAAGTTCCATCATTATCGCTTGGCACTTCTTAGCAGTACCAGCTACATCACCACTGCTTTTATGCTTGCTTCCGGAGGTCCTGGGCTGGAAATAAAGATACTGTACTACTGTACTCTACACAGTACTGTACAGTAAAGTACACAAAAGCACAACCACTTATAGAGGATGCATGCATGTGACAATGTACACTAGACATGTGAGCTAACTTATGTGATTGGACATGTGAACACACGTTCGCATCTTTGAAAGTTTGCAACTTGAAGGTTTGTATGTAGGGGACTTACTGTAGTTGATTTATAATATTATATTAGTTTCAGGTGTACAGCATAGTGATTCAGCATTTTTGCTGATTATACTTGGATATAAATTATTATAAGATAATGACTATAATTCCCTATGCTATACAGTATATCTTTGTTGCTTATCTATTTAATACATAGTAGTTTGCATCTGTTAATCCCACACCCCTAATTTGTCCCTCCCCTCTTCCCTCTCCCCTTTGGTAACCACAAGTTTGTTTTATATATCTGTGAGTCTTTTTCCGTTTTGCAAATACACTCACTTGTATTATATTTTAGATTCCAAATACAAGTGATATCATACAGTATTTGCCTTTCTCTGTCTTACTTATTTCAATAAGCATAATATTCTCTAAGTCCATCCATGCTGCTGCAAATGGAAGAATTTCATTATCTTTTATGGCTGAGTAATATTCATTGTGTGTGTGTGTGTGTGTGTGTGTGTGTGTATCACATCTCCTTAATCCAATCATCTGTTGCTGGGCACTTGGGTTGCTTCCATGTCTTGATTATTGTAAATAGTGCTGCTATGAACAGTGGGTTGCCTGTATCTTTTCAAATTAGTGTCTTTTTTTCCCCGGATATATACCCAGGAGTCGAAAGCCTGAATGATATGGTAGTTCTATTTTCAGTTTTTGAGGAACTTCCAACTGTTTTTCATGATAGCTGCATCAATTTTTTTTCCCAGCCACAGTGTACAAAAGTTCCTTTCTCTCCACATCCTCAACAACATTTTTTTATTTGTAGACTTTTTGATAATAGCCATTATGACACATGCGAGGTGATATTTTATCTTGGTTTTGATTTGCATTTCTGTAATAATTAGTGATGTTGAGCATCTTTTTATATGCCTCTTATTCATCTGTATGTCTTCTTTGGAAAAATATCTATTTTGGTCTTCTACTCATTTTATAATTGGGTTGTTTGTATTTTTGATATTGAGTTCTATGGGTTGTTTATATATTTTAGATATTAACCCCCTACCAGTCATATCATTTGCACATATTTTCTCCCATTCAGTAGGATGTCTTGTTTTGTCGATGGTTTCATTTACTGTGCAAAACTTTAAGGTTAATTAGGTCTCATTTGTTTATTTTTGATTTTATTTCTTTTGCCTTAGGAGACAGATACAAAAAATATTGCTACAATTTATGTCAAAGAGTGTTTTGCCTATGTTTCCTTGTAAGAATTTTATGGTTTCTGATCTTACATTGAGGACTTAATCCATTTTGAGTTTATTTTTCTGTATGGTATTAGAGAATGTTCTAATTTCATCCTTTTACATGTAGCTGTCCAGTTTTCCCAGCACCACTCATTGAGGAGACTGCCTTTCATCCATTGTATATTCTTGCCTCGTTTGTCATAGGTCAATTAACCATAGGTGTGTGGGTTTATTCTGGGCTCTCTATTTTGTTCCATTGATCTATATGTCTGTGTTTGTGCCAATACCACACTATTTTGATTACTGTAGTTTTGTAGCATAGTCTGAAGTCTGAGAGGGTGATACCTCCAACTTTGTTCTTTTTTCTTGAGATTGCTTTGGCAGTTTATGGTCTTGTGGTTCCATATGAATTGTAGGATTATTTGTTCCAGTTGTGTGAAAAATGTTGTAGGTATTTTGATAGGGATTGCATTAAATCTGCAGATTGTTTTGGGCAGTATGGATATTTGAACAATATTAATTCTTCTAGTCCAAGAGCACAGGATATTGTTCCATTTCTGTGTATCATTTTCAATTTCCTTCATCAGTGTTTTATAGTTTTCTGAGTATAAGTCTTTCACCTTCTTGGTTAAGTTTATTCCTAACTATTTTATTCATTTGATGTGATTTTAAATGGGATTGTTTTGTTTACTTTCTCTTCCTGATATTTCATTTTTAGTGTATAAATATGCAACAGATTTCTGTATATTAATCTTGTATCCTGCAATCTTACTGAATTTATTTATTAGTTCTAATAATTTTTGAGTGGAGACATTATGGTTCTATATATAAAGTATCATGTTATCTGCAAGTAGTGACAGTTACCCCTTCCCTTCTAATTTGGAAACATTTTATTTCTTTTTCTCCTCTGATTGCTGTGGCTTGCATTTTCAATACTATGTTTTAAATAGAAGTGGAGAGAGTGAGTATCCTTTTCTTGTTCCTGAATTTAGTGAGACGGCTTTCAGCTTTTCAACATTGAGTATGATGTTGGCTGTGGGTTTGTCATAAACAGTCTTTATTACATTGAAATATGTTTCCTCTACACCCACTTTGATGAGAGTTTTTGTCATGAAATATTGAATTTTGTCAAAACTTGTTTCTGCGTCTATTGAGATGATCATGTGACCTTTATCGTTCCTTTTGTTAATGTGTATCACATTGGTTGATTTGCGATTGTTGGACCAGCTTTGTGACACTGGAATTAATCCAATTTGAATGGTATATTGTCCTTTATATATATTGTTGGATTCAATTTGCTAATATTTTCTTGAGGATTTCTACATCCATATTCATCAAAGATATTGGCCTGTGATTTTGTTTTGCGTCTTTGATTTTGGCATCGGGTAATTGTGGTCTCATAGAATTAGTTTGGAAGTGTTCCATCCTATTCAATTTTTTGGAATAGTTTGTGAAGGATAGATATTCTTCTGTATATATTTCATATAATTCCCCTATGAAGCCATCTAGTTTTGTAATTTTCTTGCTGGGAGCTTTTTGAATTACAAACTCAATTTCATTTATATTGATCTGTCTGATCAAATTGTCTGTTTCTTCTTAACTCAGTCTTGGCAGGATGTATGTTTCTAGAAATGTGTCCATTTTTTCTAGGTTGTCCAATTGGTTGGCATATGTGTTTGTAATATTCAATTATGATTTTTTTTATCTTTGTGGTATCAGTTATTTCTCTTCTTTTATTTCTTATTTTGTTTATTTAGATCCTCCCTCTTGTCTTCTTGATTAACCTGGCTAAAGGTTTATCAATTTTGTTTATCTTTTCCAAAAAACAGTTTTAGGTTTCATTGATCTTGCTATTTTTAAAATCTTTTATTTATTTCCTCTCTGATCTTTATTATTTCCTTCCTTCTGCTGACATTGAGCTTCCTTGACATTGGGCTTCTTTTCCTAATTTTTAGGTGGGAGGTTAGGATGTTTATTTGAGATTTTTTTTTGTTTCTTGGGGAAAGCCTGTATTGCTGTGAACTTCCCTTAAGAGGGAACGGCTTTGGCTGCATCCCATAGATTTTGGATTGTTGTGTTTCCATTTTCATTTATCTTGAGGTATTTTCTGAATTCCTCTTTGATTTCATCATTGACCCATTGGTTTTTTAGTAGTATGTTGTTTTCTGTTTTTACATCTTTATTGGAGTATAATTGCTTTACAATGTTGTGTTAGTTTCTGTTGTACAAAGAGGTGAATCAGCTATTTGTACACATATATCCCCTCCTTCTTGGATGTCCCTCTCCCCTGCATCCCATCCATCTAGGTCACCACAGAGCACTGAGCTGAGCTCCTTGCACTATACAGCAGGTTCCCACTAGCTATCTTTTTTACACATGGCAGTGCACATATGTCAATCCCAATCTCCCAATTCATCCCACCCCACTATCAGGTCCACATATCTGTTCCCTACATCTGTGTCTCTATTCCTGCCCAGCAAATAGGTTCATCTGTACCATTTTTCTAGATTCCACATACATGCATTAATATACGATATTTGTTTTTTTCTTTCTGACTTACTTCACTCTGTATGACAGACAAATGGATAAAAAATATGTGGTATGTATATACAATGGAATATTACTCAGCCATAAAAAGGAACAAAATTGGGTCATTTGTAGAGACATGGATGGACGTAGAATCTGTCATACAGAGTAAAGAATGTTGCATTTTTTAAAAATTTGTCTTTCTATATGCTGTGATTGTGTGATTTCCATTAGCTTATCTTCCAGATCACTTATGCATTCTTCTTTGTCATTTAGTCTGCTATTCATTGTTTCTAGAGTGCTTTTTATCTCAGATATTGCATTGTTTATTTTTGGTTGGGTCTTTTTTATATTTTCTAGTTATTTGTTAAATGATCTGTGTTTAGATCAATTCTCTTCCTTAATTCAGTTAGCATTTTTATTACCAATGTTTTGAATTCTTATCTGGTACATTTTTAATTTCTATTTTATTACTTATTTTTTCAGGGGTTTTCTCTTGCTCTTTCAATTAAGAGTATTTCCTCTGCCTTTTCATTTCCTTTAACTTTCTCTGTGTCTATGAATTTAGTTACCTCTTGTGATCTTGACGTGTTTTTTTTTAATGTCACAGCATCTCTATGCAGACTGCATGTGCCTAATTTCTTTGATGGGAGAGCTGAATTTGATTTGGATGCCAGTTACATCTTTCCTCAGGGTGTGCTGGCAGCTATCACCTTGGTATTGGGTGTAGCTGGTGATGGAACAGCTAGAGCCTATGTGTGAGGTGTGACTTCCTCTCTGCTTAGTGACCATCACCACCCTGTTAGTGGTGGGGTCTGCTCCTAAGTTGCTGAAGCAGAATCTCCGAGGGTCAGTCTTGAGCTGGCTCTGTTCCCTTTAAATGTGCATTTTCCTTTTCCCTGTGCTTGGACCTTTGCCCCCAGAAAGGTGAGTGCTGAACCAAGGGGGGCTTATGTGCTTACAGAGGTCCAATGTTCTGCCTGTGTGGGCAGCAGCAGCTCCACTCAGATGCAGCCCACAGTCATATCTTTTCCCCTGTCATGGCCACCCCAGATCTAGTGCTAGACTGTGGCATGGAGTGAGTGGGGCCCAAACGTTTACCTCACTCAGGCTGGCGAGCACAGTAAGGTGGCTGTGGGAATTTTAGGAGCCGCTCTTGTCAGAAGTCTGGGATGCTTCTGGGGGGTGCTGCTTGAGTAAACACCAACAATGGCCACCACTATCCCACCTGGGCTATGCCCTTGACTCCCAGGTCAGCTCTGCTTTCCTTCATCAAGTCTTTTCCTTGGTTCTGGCTGCCCTCAATCCAGTGCCAAGCTGTGGTATGGATTGAGCAGGGCTGGGACATTCTCTTAGCTCAACTGGGGAGCATGGCAAGGCAGTAGCCACAAGGGCAGACCTCTCTCCACCCTGCCTGGGCACATGTCAGCATATGCACACTCCCCATGAGTGGAGTCTAATCTTCTCCAGACTTTCTATCTGTCCCTGCAATTCTGTAAGCAGCCAAGGGGGCTTTTCTCCTACATGTAGGTCACCAGAACTGGGATGCCCAGTCTGTGGCTTGACCAATCCCTCCCCAGGGTGAGTGTCCACCCATGTGATCTTCCTTTTCCTCTGAGTCACCTCCCAGGGACACAGGTCTTGACCTGATGCTTTTCTTCCCATCCTACCTGATTATATGTGTATTTTTTTATTACAGTCTTGGTTGCATACGTGTGCTTCTGCCAATTTCCAGTTTGCTTTCCATGAGATTCGTTCCACATATAAATGTATTTTTGATGTGTTTGTAGGGACAGAAGTGCTCCACGTCCTCTTACTCTGTCATCTTGACCTCCTCAGTCTCTAATCTTTATTATTTCTTTCCTTTGTTTGCTTTAAATTTAGTTAGTTCTTCTTTTTTCCAGTGTCCTAAGGTGGAAAATTAGCTTATTGATTTGTGATCTTTCTTCTTTCTTAATATAGATATTTACAGCTATAAATTTCTCTGTAAGCACTGCTTTACCTCCATCCCATAAGTATTATGTTGTGTCTTCATTTTCATTCATCTAAAATTATTTTATAATTACTCTTTTGATTTATTCTTTGACTCATTGATTATTTAAGATTGCATCTTTTTTCAAGTTTCCACATATTTGTGAGTTTTTCTGCTTTTTATTTTGAATTTCATTCCATTTTGGTCACAGCATCACTTTGTATTTTTTCTATCTCTTTAAATTTGTTGAGATTTGTTTTATGATTTAGTGTATGGTTGATGCTGGAGAGTTTCTAGTGCACTTAAGAATATGTATTTTGCTGTTGTGTGAAGTATACTATAGATGTCTGTTAGGTCAAGGTGGTTTATAGTACTGTTCATATCTTCTATTTTCTTGTTGATCTTCAGTCTAGCTGTTCTATTGATTCTTGAAATATTGGTATTTAAGTCTCCAAATATTATTGTTGAATTTTTCTTTTTCTCTTCTCCCTTTATTTCTGTTAGTTTTTGCTTCATGTATTTTGGTGCTCTGTTATTAGACACATACATGTTTATAATTGTATCTTTCTGATAAATTGATAATCTTATCATCATATCTCTCTCACCAATATATTTTTTTAATTTTTATTTATTTATTTATTTATGGCTGTGTTGGGTCTCCATTTCTGTGCGTAGACTTTCTCTAGTTGTGGCAAGCGGAGGCCGCTCTTCATCGTGGTGCATGGGTCTCTCACTATCATGACCTCTGTTTTTGTGGAGCACAGGCTCCAGACATGCAGGCTCAGTAATTGTGGCTCATGGGCCCAGTTTCTCCATGGCATGTGGGATCTTCGCAGACCAGGGCTTGAACCCATGTCCCCTGCATTGGCAGGCAGATTCTCAACCACTGCACCACCAGGGAAGCCCTATCACCAATATTTTTAAAAATCTATTTTGCCTGATATCAGTAATTTTGTGGGAAACTAGACAGTTTAGATAATATATTGTAGAAACTCTAGGTATTGGTCCACTCTCCCCCCCTTCCACTGTTTTTAAAAATTATTGTTTGATTATTTATTTGTTTACTGACTGGCTGCATTATTTTAGTGAAATCTATTCAATCCCCTCCCAAATGGTTTTAAGCCTGTGATATTGCACCTCTGGAAGGCACAACTTTTGATATGCTCACAGTCATCTTGGGATGCCAGTGATTTTGGTGGGGCTTTATTTTTCTCTTTACCTGACCATATAAGTTGGTAAACTCCACCAATTGACTAGTGATTGCTCTATTGTTTTCCACGATGCCCTGGAAGCATAAATTGCTCTACAAATTATTACAACCAGAATCTGGATCCCTAGAAGAAATAGTTTCTGAGGCCAGTGTTTGATATTTGTTTTGTCTCCATGAGTGACAACTAAGCAGAAGAAGAGAACCTCTACCTCTCAACTGCAATTGCCATGATTTAGCCTCAAAAACAGGTAGCAGGAGGAAGAAGTAGCACTGTGGTCCTGCTTATTCCAGGTAGAAAACCCTCTGATTGGGAGCTGGGGGGATAAGAACCCTGTGTTCTTGGCTGCAGCAATATGGATTGAAGTCTCCACATCACTGAGTTTGGAGAGGTGATGGAGGGATAAGTCTTGATTCAAATACCACAAACTTATCTTTCTTGCTGAATTTTCATGTGCTCTCTTGAATAGATATTGCTTCATTTGCTCTTTGCCCTTCAAATCATTCCAAGGGCTTTAGATAGTTATTGGGATTTTAAAAATAATTTTCACCTTTTTTTTTACTGGGGTGCAGATCAGCAGAGCTCCTCACAATGTCATGCTAGATGTCAATTTTCTAGGTCGCATTTTAAGATATTTTTCTTCAGTTTCTTGTATATCATTGTTGATTTCCTGACTACTGCTTCTATTGATTACTGAGAGAGGAATGTTGAAGTTTCTAAGTATATTTGTGGATTTTTCCACTCTCCTTTCAGATCTACAAGTTTTTGCCTCATATGTTTTGAAGCACTCTTTTACTTGCTTAAATATTTTTGTTATGTTTCTTGGTGAATTGATCAATTGATTTTTATGTAATAACTTTCTATATTCCTGCTAATATTGCTCCTAGTGAAGTTTGCATTGGTATTAAGAAGCAACTCCATTTTCAATCCTGATATTGTTAACATATCTATATATTTTTAATTAAAGTGGGTTCCTTGAAGGCAGTGTATAATTGGATCCTGCTCTTCTATCTAATCTGAAAATATCAGTCTTCTTAAAAAAATTTATTGGAATATAGTTGATTTACAATGTTGTGTTACTTTCTGCTGTATAGCACAATTAACCAGTTATTCATATACATATATCCACTCTTTTTTAGACTCTTTTCCCATATAACTCTTTACAGAGTTGAAAAATCAGTCTTTTAATTGGTATGTGTTCATTTTCTATCCTTGCCATAACAAGCTACCACAAATATAGCTACTTAAGACAAAACCACCTTTTATGACATTCCTGGAGGTGAAACATCCAGGTGGTCTCAAGTGGGTTCTCTGCTTAGGATCTCACAAGGATGAAATAAATATGTTTGACAGTCTGAGCTCTTATTTGGGGGCTATAGGATGAATTCAACTCCAGGCTCATTTTGGTTGTTGGCAAAATTCATTTTATTCAGCAAGTTGACTGCAAGATGACTGAAGTTCCCATTTAACTACTGACTGTTGGCCTGGGATCACTCTTAGCTTCTAGAGACTAGGCAGTTTCCTTGGCTCATGACCCTCTAAATCTTCAAAGCCAAAAATTGGGTGACGAATCCTTCTCATGCTTTGAATCTCTCTGACTACTTCTTCTACTGCATCTCTCTACTTTTAAGGGCTTGTGAGATTACTAAATGAAAGAGGTCATACACCAAAACCTACATATTGCATAATTTTATTTCTATGGCATTATGTGTAAGGTGAAAGTATAGGGAGAGAAAACATATGAGTGGTTGCCATGAATTTTGGATGAAGATAAGGGTTGATTACAAAGGGATACACAAGATAATATTTTAGATGGTTTAACTGTTCTGTATGGTACTGTGCTTGTGGTTATATGATTATTCATGAAAATTAAAAATCTTTCATCTAGATGAAGGAGGAATCCAGAATGGAATACCAGCTATGAAATGAATCTAACTATATTACAAATATATTACATGGCCTCATTGAAAGGTATGAAAAAGAAAAGAGCTGACCTAAGTAATGTTCAAAAACAGCGTTTTTGCTACATACATTACTATGTGAGTTTAAGTCATACAGCATAATGATGTGACATATATACTGTGAAATGATAAACACAATAAATTAAGTTTGTTCCATGATCTATAGCTACAAAAAATATTTTTTTCCTTGTGATGAGAACACTTAGGATTTACTCTATTAACAACTTTCACATATATTATAAAACAGTGTTAACTATAGTCATCATGTTGTATGTTATATTCCTAGTACTTCTTTACCTTATAATTGGAAGTTTGTACCTTTTGACAACCCGCACACAATTCCTTCTCCCCCTAACCCCTGCATTTGGTAAACACACATTTGAACTCTTTTTATGAGTTTCTTTTTTTTGTTTGTTTTCTTTCTGCATATAAGTGAGGCCATAGAGTGTTTGTCTTTTTCTGTCTGACTTATTTCACTTAGCATCCATCCACATTGTCACAAATGGCAAGATTTCCTTCTTCTTGTGGCTAAATAATATTCCATCACACACACATGCACACACACATGTCACTAATTTTTTTCTTATTGAGATATAATTAACATACAATATTATATTAGTTTCAGATGTACAACACAATGACTCATATTTTTATACCTTATAAGATGCACATCACAATAAGACAAGTTACCATCCACCACCATACAAAGTAGTTGCAATGTTATTGACTATATTCCCTATGTCTACATTACATCCCCATGACTAATAGCTGGAAGTCAGTACCTCTTTATCCCCTTTACCAATTTTGTTAATCCCCTCACCCCTCACATCTCTGGCAACAAACAGTTTGTGCTCTGTATGTATGAGCCTCTTTCTGTTTTGTTTTGTTTGTTCATTTGTTTTGCTTTTCAGATTCCAAATATAAGTGATATCACATGATATTTGTCTTTCTCTGTCTGCCTAACTTCACTTAGTATGATAATCTCTAGGTCCATCCATGTTGCTACAAATGACATCATTTCATTCCTTTTTATGGCTGAGTAATATTCTAGTGTGTGTGTGTGTGTGTGTGTGTGTGTGTATCACATCATGTTTATCCATTCATCTGTGGATGGACATTTAGGTTGCTTCCATATTGGCTGTTGTAAATACTGCTGCAATGAACATAGGGATGCGTATATCTTTTCAAATTAGAGTGTGTTTTTTGTTGTTGTTTAAGATAATATTTTCTTTTATTTTTTAGAGTTTTTGTGTTGTTTTTAATACCCAGAAGTGGATTCCCTGGATTGTATGGTAGTTCTATTCTTAGTTTTTTGAGGAAACTCCATACTGTTTTCCATATGGCTGTGCCAAGATACATTACTACCAACAGTGCATGAGGATCCCATTTCTTCCACATGCTCACCAATTGTTGTTTCTTGTCTCTTTTATAATAGTTATTCTGACAGATGTGAGGTAGTATTTCATTGTGGTTTGGATTTGCATTTCTCTGATGATTAGTGATGTTGAGCACATTTTCATGTGACTGTTGGACATCTGTATGACTTCTTTAGAAAAATGTCTATTATGGTCCTCTTCCCATTTTTATTCAGGTTCTTTTGGGTTTTTTTATTGAGTTGTATGAGTTCTTTATATATATATTGGATATCAATCCTTTATCAGATATATGATTTGCAAATATCTTCTGCCAATCAGTAGGTTGCCATTTCATTTTGTTAGTGACTTCCTTCCCTGTGCAAAAAGGTTTCTAGTTTGATGTAGTCCCATTTGTTTATTTTTGTAATTGTTCCTCTTGCCTGAAGACACAGATCGAAAATAATATTGCTAAGACAGATGTCAAAGAACTTACAGCCTGTGTTTTCTTCTAAGAATTTTATGGTTTCAGGTATCACATTGAAGTCTTCAATGCATTTTTAATTTATTTCTAAATATTGGGTAAGACAGTGGTCCAGTTGCATCCTTGTGCACATATATGACCAGCTTTCCAAACACCATTTATTGAAGGGACTGTCTTTTCCCCACTGTATATTCTTGCATAGGTTGTTGAATATTTATTGGCCAAGTAATTGTGAGTTTATTTCTGCAGTCTCTATTTTGTTCCATTGATCTATGTGTCTATTTTACTGCCAGTACCATACTCTTTTGATTACTATAGTTTGTAGTATATTTTCAAGTATAGGAGCATGATACCTTCAGCTTTGTTCTTTTTTCTCAAGATTGCTTTAGCTACTTGTGGTCTTTGTGCTTCCATAAAATCTTAAGAATATTTGTTCATGTTCTTTGAAATATGCCATTGCTATTATGATAGGTATTGCATTGAATCTGTAGATTGTCTGGGTAGTATGGATATTTTAACAATATTGATTCTCCCCATCCATGAGCACAGTATAGATTTCCATTTATTTGTGTCATATTCAATTTCTTCAGTGTCTTCGAGTTTTCAGAGTACAACTCCTTGGTTAAATCTATTCTTCAGTATTTTATTCTTTTTGCTGTGATTGTAAATGGAATTGTTTTCTTCATTTGTTGTTCTGATAGGATTATTAGTGTATAGAAATGCAACAGATTTCCATATATAATTTTGTATCTTGCAACTTTACTGAATTCATGTATTGGTTCTAATAACTTTTTGGTGGAGTCTTGAGGGTTTTTTATATATAGTATCATGTCATCTGCAAATAGTGACAGTTTTACTTATACCATTCAAATTTGGATGACTTTTATTTATTTTTCTTGTCTGATTTCTGTGGCTGGGACTTCTAATACTGTGTTAAATAACAATGGCAAGAGTAAGCATCCTTGTTTTTTTCCTGATCTTAGAGGAAATGTTTTCAGCCTTTAATGGTTTAGTATGAAGTTAACTGTGAGTTTGTCATAAATGGCCTTTATTAGGTTGAGATATACTTCCTCTAAACCAACTTTGTTGAGAGTTTTTATTATGAATGGATATAGAATTTTGCCAAATTCTTTTTTACATCTATTTAGGTGATCATGTTATTTTTATCTTTTTTTAACATGGAGTATCACATTGATTGATTTGTGTATATTGAAGAATCCTTGCATCTCTGGGATAAATCCCACTTGATCATGGTATTTGATCATTTTTATTTATTGTTCAATTCTATTTGATGACATTTTATTGAGGAGTTTTGCATCTGTATTCATCAGAGATATTGGCCTGTAATTTTCTCTTCTTTGTGGTATCTTTGTTTGGTTTGGTGTCAGGGTAATTGTGGGCCCATAGAATGAGTTTGAGAGTGTTCACACCCTTAAAGTTTTGGGGAAAGTGTGATAAGATAGGTATTAACTCTTCTTTATATGTTTGCTAGAATTCCCTGTAAAGCTTTCTGGTTCTGGACTTTTGGTTGTTGGGAGTGTTTGTTTTTGTTTTATTGATTCAAATCCAGCAACTAGTAATAAGTCTATTCTGACTATCCCTTTCTTCCTAATTCAGTCCTGGAAGATTGTAAGTTGCTAGGAATTTATCTATTCTTCTAAGTTGTCCAATTTGTTGGCATATAACTGTTTATAGTATTCTCTTATGGTTCTTTGTATTTCTGATATTGATTGAAACTTCTCCTCTTTCATTTCTAACTTTGTTTATTTGGGTCCTCTCTCTTTTTTTAATGAGCCTGGCTAGAGGCTTATCAATTTTGCTTCCCTTCTCAAAAATCCAGCTCTTGTTTCTTTGATAATTTCTTTTTTGTTGTTCTCTAATTTATTTACACGCTGATCTTTAATAGTTCCTTCCTTCTGCTGACTTTGGGCTTTGTTTGTTCATTTTTTCTAATTCCATTAGATGTAAGTTTGTTTATTTGAGAATATTCTCATTTACCAAGGTAGGCTTGTATTGCTATAAACTTCCCTCTTAGAACTGCTTTTTCTGTGTCCCATAGATTTTGTAAAGTTGGGATTTTATTTTCATTTGCTTCAAAGTATTTTCTGATTTCCTCTTTGATTTCTTTATTTACCCATTGGTTTTCTAGTAGCATGTTCTTTAGTCTCCATGCTTTTGTGTTTTTTTCCAGTGTTCTTCCTGTAATTGATTTCTAGTTTCATACCTTTGTGGTCTGAAAAGATGCTTGATATAATTTCTATCTTCTTAAATTTGTAGAGACTTGTTTTGTGGCCTAGCATGTGATCTAACCTGGAGAATGTTCCATATACAGTTGAAAAGAATGTGTACTCTACTGTTTCTGGATCCAATGTTCTGTAGATATCTATTAAATCCAACTGGTCCAATGTGTCATTTAAGGTCACTGTTTTCTCTCTGAATGCTCTATCCATTGATGTCAGTGGGATGTTAAAGTCCACTACTATCATTTTATTACTGTCAGTTTCTCCCTTTATGTCTGTTAATATTTGCTTTATATGTTTAGGTGCTCCTTTATTAGGTGAATATATGTTTGTGAATGTTATATCGTCTTCTTCTATTGATCCATTCATCATTATATAATGTCTTTCTTTGTCTTTTGTTAGAGACTTTGCTTTAAAATCTACTTTGTCTGGGGCTTCCCTGGTGGCACAGTGGTTGAGAGTCCGCCTGCCGATGCAGGGGACATGGGTTTGTGCCCCAGTCCGGGAAGATCCCACATGCCGCGGGGCGTTTGGGCCCGTGAGCCTACGGCCGCTGAGCCTGCACGTCAGGAGCCTGTGCTCTGCAATGGAAGAGGCCACAACAATGAGAGGCCCGCATACCACCAAAAAAAAAAAAAAATCTACTTTGTCTGATATGAATATTGATACCCCAGCTCTCTTTTTGTTTCAATTTGCATGAAATAGCTTTTTCCACCCCCCACTTTCAGGCTGTGTGTGTCTTTAGCTCTGAAGTGAGTCTCTTTTAGGCAGCATATAAATGGGTCTCATATTTTTATCCCATCAGTCTTTGATTGGAGCATCTAGTTCATTGATATTTAAAGTGATTATTTATAGGTATGTACTTACTGCCATTTAATTACTTGTGTTCTGTTATGTGTGTGTGGGTTGGTGCAGTTTTTCTCTCTTCTTTTCTTCTTTATAAAATTTTCCCTTGTGGTCTTGATGATTTTCTTCAGTGTTATCCTTGTGTTCCTTTCATTCGAGATTTTGTGAATTATTTTTCAGGTTGGTTGCCTATTTCCTCTTCATTTATTTGGTCTTGTAGGATTTTAACTTGCTCTTTCATCTGAAACATATTATTTTGTCATCTCATGTGTTTTTTGATGGGTGAGGCTGTGTTCCTGTCCTACTGGTTGTTTGGCCTGAGGCATCCAGCACTGGAATTTGCAGGCAGATGGGTAGAGCTGGGTCTTGGTGCTGAGATGAGGACCTCTGGGACCTCTCACACCAATTAATACTCCCTGGGATCTGAGGTTCTCTGTTAGTCCAGAGGTTTGAACTTGGCACTCCCACCACAGGAGCTCAGGCCCAACCTCTGGCCTGGGAATCAAGATCCCACAAACCGTGTGGTGTGGCAAAAAAAGAAAAAAGAAAAAAAGGCAACAAACAAAAAGGAGCAGAACAATAACAAAGAATAAAAAATTTAAAAAATAAAATAAAATTAGAATAAAAAATATATTAGAAAAAATATAAATATAAATGAAACAACAAGGCAAAACAGAACCACAACAGAAAAAAAAAGCCAGAAAAGGCCTTGGGAGTGTGTGGGGCTTAGTGCAGCTGGAGGGGGCCCAGGAGGGCAGAGGTTCAGGCCCGGGACCCCAGCAGGCTCGCTGGGGCCCAATCGGGTGGGGGAAATGCTGGCCATGTTCCCTGGCAATTCCCCTATCCTCCAAAGGTCTCTTCCCATTCCCACAGATCCACCCATTGTGAGTGGGCCCCTCTGGGTATAGGAACCCCTCCCCTCCCTCCAGCCACACCTTAGGGACACTGGTCCCATCCTGCCTCCACTTCTCCTACGCCCTCCCCCCCAATGTCCTGCCCGCTCATGTGGCGATTCCTCCCATTCCCTTAGGTGTCCATAGTCCCCAACCAGCACCTGGTAGGTGCCCTAGTTGTGAGGAGACACGAACTCTGCATCCTGCTACTCCACTATCTTGACTCCGCCCAACCATTATGTTTTTACTCAGGCCCTGGGTTCACTAGCCACTTTGTCTTATTCTTCTCACCTAATAAGGTTTTTTTAATGTTTGTTTTATATGTAACATCAGAGTTTTTTAGCTGTTATTAGAGGGAGAAGTAGAGAAAAGTAAGGAAATTAAGTCTATTTCATATTCCAAGAAGCAGAAATCCTTGTACAATACATTTTAAGGAATGTGAATGAATAATTAAATAAAGAAAAGTTAATGTTGGTAAATCTAAGAACATGTAGAGTATGATTATGTTTTTCTTAAAACGTTATATATAAATATACCATAAGGAATATACACAGACACACATATATGTACACACACATAGACAGAAAGAGTCATATCCAAAACTTAACAGTTTTTATCTCAGGTTACTAGCTGATTTCCTCTTTACTTCAACTTGATTCTATTTTCTGCTTTATTTATTATTTTACTCAACAGATTTCAATCCATGAAATCTAGAATTTATGAAAGAAAGATGTAAGCAAGAAAAATTTTAAAGTATTAGCTCATTGTATTGAATAAACATAACAAGAGTTGTAACACTCAGTGTAGGAAATAGTGTGAAGAAATGGGTATTTTCCTATATACCTGCATGAATATAAATATGTGGCACTACATGGACAACTTTTTCTCAGTGACGCTTGAAAGCTTATCTATACTAACATTGCATGAGCATCAAATTTCAGTTGTAGTGATGTCTGTATTGTACTAGGATTTCATAGTACAATGTCTCACAAGTATAATTAGAATTCTAATTGATCCTGAAGTGCCTTGTGAAAATATTAAATTTGAGATTTAATGAAATATCCAAGTGTAAATGTCAAGTAGTAGGCAGTTGG